>NW_027476456.1:0-224685 GCF_051020955.1 Megalopta genalis | reverse complement strand
AAATAATTTCAATTTTTATTCAATAATTCAAATTAATTTTTTTTTTTTTGTTTCAAATTTTTTTTTTATTATTTTATCAATTTTATTATATCAATTATATTTTCAATTTTTTTTATTTTTATTTTTCAATTTTATTTTTTATTATAATTTCAATCAATTATATTCAATTTCAATTCATTTTTCAATTATAATTTTTAAATCAATTATTTTTATTTCAATTAATTTTTTTAATCAATATTTATATTTTATTCAATTATCAATTAATATTATTATATCAATTCCATACGAAACACATGATTTAGCTTCAAATCAATTCGAAGGACAAGGCTTAGCTTCAAATTCATGGAAAATAAATGGTTTAGCTACAAATACTTGTGATATACATTATTTAGCTACAACTGCATGCGAAACAAACGAGTTAGCATCAAATCCATGCGGAACACATGATTAAGCTTCAAATCAATACGATGAAGATGGTTTTCTTCAAATCCATGCGATACACAAGATTTAGCTTCAAATCAATGCGATGTAGAAGGTTCTGCTTCAAACCCATACGACCCATATGATTTAGCTTCAAATACTTGCGATATAAGTGATACAGGTTCAAAAGCTGGAGGGACATACGAGGTAGATTCAATTCCATGCGAAACAATGATTTAGCTTCAAATCAATGCGAAGTAGAAGGCGTAGCTACAAATCCATGCGAAAAAAATGGTTTAGCTACAAATACTTGTGATATAAATTATTTAGCTACAACTGCATGCGAAACTAACGAGTTAGCTTCAAATCCATGCGAAACACACGATTTATCTTCAAATCAATGCGATGTAGAAGGCTTAGATTCAAATCCCTGCGAAACAAATGATTTAGCTTCAAATGAATGCGAAGTAGAAGGCTTAGATTCAAATCCATGCAAAACAAATGGTTTAGCTACAAATCAATGCGATGTAGAAGGTTTAGCTTCAAATCCATGCGAGACACATGATTTAGCTTAAATCAATGCGATGTAGAAGGTTAGGTTCAAATCCATACGAAACACATGATTTAGCTTCAAATCAATTCGAAGGACAAGACTTAGTTTCAAATCCATGCGAAACAAATGATTTAGCTTCAAATGAATGCGAAGTAGAAGGCTTAGATTGAAATCCATGCAAAACAAATGGTTTAGCTACAAATCAATGCGATGTAGAAGGTTTAGCTTCAAATCCATGCGAAACACATGATTTAGCTGCAAATCAATGCGATCTATAAGGTTTAGATTCAAATCCGTGCGATACACTAGATTTAGCTTCAAATCAATGCGATGTAGTAGGTTCAGCTTCAAATCCATGCGACACATATGATTTAGCTTCCAATACTTGCGATATAAGTGATATAGCTTCAAAAGCTGTAGGAACAAACGAGGTAGCTTCAATTCCAAGCGAGACACATGATTTAGCTTAAAATCAATGCGATGTAGAAGGTTTAGCTTCAAATCCATACGAAACACATGATTTAGCTTCAAATCAATTCGAAGGACAAGGCTTAGATTCAAATCCATGCGAAACAAATGGTTTAGCTACAAATACTTGTGATATACATTATTTAGCTACAACTGCATGCGAAACGAACGAGTTAGCTTCAAATCCATTGCGATGCACATGATTTAGCTTCAAATCATGCGATGCAGAAGGCTTAGCTTCAAATCCATGCGATACACAAGATTTAGCTTCAAATCAATGCGATGTAGAAGGTTCTGCTTCAAACCCATACGACCCATATGATTTAGCTTCAAATACTTGCGATATAAGTGATACAGGTTCAAAAGCTGGAGGGACATACGAGGTAGATTCAATTCATGCGAAACAAATGATTTAGCTTCAAATCAATGCGAAGTAGAAGGCGTAGCTACAAATCCATGCGAAAAAAATGGTTTAGCTACAAATACTTGTGATATAAATTATTTAGCTACAACTGCATGCGAAACTAACGAGTTAGCTTCAAATCCATGCGAAACACACGATTTATCTTCAAATCAATGCGATGTAGAAGGCTTAGATTCAAATCCCTGCGAAACAAATGATTTAGCTTCAAATGAATGCGAAGTAGAAGGCTTAGATTCAAATCCATGCAAAACAAATGGTTTAGCTACAAATCAATGCGATGTAGAAGGTTTAGCTTCAAATCCATGCGAAACACATGATTTAGCTGCAAATCAATGCGATCTATAAGGTTTAGATTCAAATCCGTGCGATACACCAGATTTAGCTTCAAATCAATGCGATGTAGAAGGTTTAGCTTCAAATCCATGCGAAACACATGATTTAGATGCAAATCAATGCGATGAAGAAGGTTTAGCTTCAAATCCATGCGATACACTAGATTAGCTTCAAAACAATGCGATGTAGAAGGATCTGCTTCAATTCCATACGACACATATGATTTAGCTTCAAATACTTGCGATAATAGTGATACAGCTTCAAAAGCTGGAGGAACAAACGAGGTAGCTTCATTCCATGCGAAACAAATGATTTAGCTTCAAATCAATGCGAAGTAGAAGGCTTAGCTTCAAATTCATGCGAAACAAATGGTTTAGCTACAAATACTTGTGATATACATTATATAGCTACAACTGCATGCGAAACGAACGAGTTAACTTCAAATCCATGCGATACACATGATTTAGCTTCAAATAATGCGATGCAGAAGGCTTAGCTTCAAATACATGCGATACACAAGATTTAGCTTCAAATCAATGCGATGTAGTAGGTTCAGCTTCAAATCCATGCGACACATATGATTAAGCTTCAAATACTTGCGATATAAGTGATATAGCTTCAAAAGCTGTAGGAACAAACGAGGTAGCTTCAATTCCATGCGAGACACATGATTTAGCTTAAAATCAATGCGATGTAGAAGGTTTAGCTTCAAATCCATACGAAACATATGATTTAGCTTCAAATCAATTCCGAAGGCCAAGGCTTAGATTCACATCCATGCGAAACAAATGATTTAGCTGCAAATCAATGTGATGTAGAAGGTTTAGCTTCAAATCCATGCGATACACACGATTTAGCTTCAAATCAATGCGCTGTAGAAGGTTCAGCTTCAAATCCATGCGGCACATATGATTTAGCTTCAAATATTTGCGATATAAGTGATATAGTTTCAAATGGAGGCGAAACGAACGAGTTAGCTTCAAATCCATGCGAAACACATGATTTAGCTGCAAATCAATGCGATGTAGAAGGTTTAGCTTCAAATCCATGCGAAACACATTATTTAGCTGCAAATCAATGCGATGTAGAAGGTTTAGCTTCAAATCCATGCGAAACACATTATTTAGCTGCAAATCAGTGCGAAGTAGAAGGGTCGGGTTCAAATCAATGCGATTCAAATGGTTCATCTTCAAATACTTGTGAAAGACATGATTTAGCTTCAACTGCATGCGAAACACATGATTTAGCTTCAAATCAATGCGATGTAGAAGGTTTAGCTTCAAATCCATGCAAAACACGTGATTTAACTTCCAATTAATGCGAAGTAGGAGGCTTAGCATCAAATCCATGCGAATCAAATGCTTTAGCTTCAAATACTTGTGATATACGTTATTTAGATTTAACTGCATGCGCAACGAACGAGTTAACTTCAAATCCATGCGAAACACATGATTTATCTGCAAATCAATGCGATGAAGAAGGTTTAGCTTCAAATCCATGCGAAACAAATGATTTAGCTTCAAATCAATGCGATGTAGAAGGTTCTGCTTCAAACCCATACGACCCATATGATTTAGCTTCAAATACTTGCGATATAAGTGATACAGCTTCAAAAGCTGGAGGGACATACGAGGTAGATTCAATTCCATGCGAAACAAATGATTTAGCTTCAAATCAATGCGAAGTAGAAGGCGTAGCTACAAATCCATGCGAAAAAAATGGTTTAGCTACAAATACTTGTGATATAAATTATTTAGCTACAACTGCATGCGAAACTAACGAGTTAGCTTCAAATCCATGCGAAACACACGATTTATCTTCAAATCAATGCGATGTAGAAGGCTTAGATTCAAATCCATGCGAAACAAATGATTTAGCTTCAAATGAATGCGAAGTAGAAGGCTTAGATTCAAATCCATGCAAAACAAATGGTTTAGCTACAAATCAATGCGATGTAGAAGGTTTAGCTTCAAATCCATGCGAAACACATGATTTAGCTGCAAATCAATGCGATGTATAAGGTTTAGATTCAAATCCGTGCGATACACTAGATTTAGCTTCAAATCAATGCGATGTAGAAGGTTTAGCTTCAAATCCATGCGAAACACATGATTTAGCTGCAAATCAATGCGATGAAGAAGGTTTAGCTTCAAATCCATGCAAAACAAATGGTTTAGCTACAAATACTTGTGATATACATTATTTAGCTACAACTGCATGCGAAACAAACGAGTTAGCTTCAAATCCATGCGATACACATGATTTAGCTTCAAATACTTGTGATATAAGTGATATAGCTTCAAAAGCTGTAGGAACAAACGAGGTAGCTTCAATTCCATGCGAGACACATGATTTAGCTTCAAATCAATGCGAAGTAGAAGGCTTAGCTTCAAATTCATGGGAAACAAATGGTTTAGCTACAAATCAATGCGAAGTAGAAGGAGTAGCTTAAATCGATGCGAAACAAATGGTTTAGCTACAAATACTTGAGATATTCAATTATTTAGCTACAACTGCATGCGAAACTACCGAGTTAGCTTCAAATCCATGCGAATCACACGATTTATCTTCAAATCAATGCGATGTAGAAGGTTTAGCTTCAAATCCATGCGATACACTAGATTTAGCTTCAAAACAATGCGATGTAGAAGGATCTGCTTCAAATCCATACGACACATATGATTTAGCTTCAAATACTTGCGATATAAGTGATACAGCTACAAAAGCAGGAGGAACAAACGAGGTAGCTTCAATTCCATGCGAAACAAATGATTTAGCTTCAAATACTTGCGATATAAGTGATACATCTTCAAAAGCTGGAGGAACAAACGAGGTAGCTTCAATTCCATGCGAAACAAATGATTTAGCTTCAAATCAATGCGAAGTAGAAGGCTTAGCTTCAAATTCATGCGAAACAAATGGTTTAGCTACAAATACTTGTGATATACATTATATAGCTACAACTGCATGCGAAACAAACGAGTTAGCATCAAATCCATGCGAAACACATGATTAAGCTTCAAATCAATGCGATGTAGAAGGTTTAGCTTCAAATCCAAACGAAACACATGATTTAGCTTCAAATCAATTCGAAGGACAAGGCTTAGATTCTAATCCATGCGAAACAAATGATTTAGCTGCAAATCAATGCGATGTAGAAGCTTTAGCTTCAAATCCACGCGATACACTAGATTTAGCTTCAAATCAATGCGATGTAGAAGGCTTAGCTTCAAATCCATGCGATACACAAGATTTAGCTTCAAATCAATGCGATGTAGTAGGTTCAGCTTCAAATCCATGCGATATAAGTGATATAGCTTTAAATGCAGGAGGAACAAACGAGGTAGCTTCAATTCCATGCGAAACAAATGATTTAGCTTCAAATCAATGCGAAGTAGAAGGCTAAGCTTTAAATCCATGCAAAACAAATGGTTTAGCTACAAATACTTGTG
This sequence comes from Megalopta genalis, assembly GCF_051020955.1. Classification (NCBI taxonomy): domain Eukaryota; kingdom Metazoa; phylum Arthropoda; class Insecta; order Hymenoptera; family Halictidae; genus Megalopta; species Megalopta genalis. Next base: position 219,035 of record NW_027476456.1, on the reverse strand, counting down.
ATATACATTATTTAGCTACAACTGCATGCGAAACGAACGAGTTAACTTCAAATCCATGCGATACACATGATTTAGCTTGAATTAATGCGATGCAGAAGGCTTAGCTTCAAATCCATGCGATACACAAGATTTAGCTTCAAATTAATGCGATGTAGTAGGTTCAGCTTCAAATCCATGCGACACATATGATTTAGCTTCCAATACTTGCGATATAAGTGATATAGCTTCAAAAGCTGTAGGAACAAACGAGGTAGCTTCAATTCCATGCGAGACACATGATTTAGCTTAAAATCAATGCGATGTAGAAGGTTTAGCTTCAAATCCATACGAAACACATGATTTAGCTTCAAATCAATTCGAAGGACAAGACTTAGATTCAAATACATGCGAAACAAATGATTTAGCTCCAAATCAATTCGAAGGACAAGACTTAGATTCAAATACATGCGAAACAAATGATTTAGCTCCAAATGAATGCGAAGTAGAAGGCTTAGCTTCAAATCCATGCAAAACAAATGGTTTAGCTACAAATACTTGTGATATACATTATTTAGCTACAACTGCATGCGAAACAAACGAGTTAGCTTCAAATCCATGCGATACACATGATTTAGCTTCAAATACTTGCGATATAAGTGATATAGCTTCAAAAGCTGTAGGAACAAACGAGGTAGCTTCAATTCCATTCGAGACACATGATTTAGCTTCAAGTCAATGCGATGTAGAAGGTTTAGCTTCAAATCCATACGAAACATAAGATTTAGCTTCAAATCAATTCGAAGGCCAAGGCTTAGATTCACATTCATGCGAAACAAATGATTTAGCTGCAAATCAATGTGATGTAGAAGGTTTAGCTTCAAATCCATGCGATACACACGATTTAGCTTCAAATCAATGCGCTGTAGAAGGTTCAGCTTCAAATCCATGCGGCACACATGATTTAGCTTCAAATATTTGCGATATAAGTGAGATAGTTTCAAATGGAGGCGAAACGAACGAGTTAGCTTCAAATCCATGCGAAACACATGTTTTAGCTGCAAATCAATGCGATGTAGAAGGTTTAGCTTCAAATCCATGCGAAACACATTATTTAGCTGCAAATCAGTGCGAAGTAGAAGGGTCGGGTTCAAATCAATGCGATTCAAATGGTTCATCTTCAAATACTTGTGAAAGACATGATTTAGCTTCAACTGCATGTGAAACACATGATTTAGCTTCAAATCAATGCGATGTAGAAGGTTTAGCTTCAAATCCATGCAAAACACGTGATTTAACTTCCAATTAATGCGAAGTAGAAGGCTTAGCATGAAATCCATGCGAAATAAATGCTTTAGCTACAAATACTTGTGATATACGTTATTTAGATTTAACTGCATGCGCAACGAAAGAGTTAGCTTCAAATCCATGCGAAACACATGACTTAGCTGCAAATCAATGCGATGAAGAAGGTTTAGCTTCAAATCCATGCCAAACAAATGATTTAGCTTCAAATCAATGCGAAGTAGAAGGCTTAGCTTCAAATTCATGCGAAACAAATGGTTTAGCTACAAATACTTGTGATATCCATTATATAGCTACAACTGCATGCGAAACAAACGAGTTAGCATCAAATCCATGCGAAACACATGATTAAGCTTCAAATTAATGCGATGTAGTTGGTTTGCTTCAAATCCATGCGATACACAAGATTTAGCTTCAAATCAATGCGATGTAGTAGGTTCAGCTTCAAATCCATGCAATATAAATCATATAGCTTCAAAAGCAGGAGGAACAAACGAGGTAGCTTCAATTACATGCGAAACAAATGATTTAGCTTCAAATCAATGCGAAGTAGAAGGCGTAGCTACAAATCCATGCGAAAAAAATGGTTTAGCTACAAATACTTGTGATATACATTATTTAGCTACAACTGCATGCGAAACTAACGAGTTAGCTTCAAATCCATGCGAAACACACGATTTATCTTCAAATCAATGCGATGTAGAAGGCTTAGCTTCAAATGCATGCGATACACAAGATTTAGCTTCAAATCAATGCGATGTAGTAGGTTCAGCTTCAAATCCATGCGACACATATGATTTAGCTTCAAACACTTGCGATATAAGTGATATAGCTTCAAAAGCTGTAGGAACAAACGAAGTAGCTTCAATTCCATGCGAGACACATGATTTAGCTTAAAATCAATGCGATGTAGAAGGTTTAGCTTCAAATTCATACGATACACATGATTTAGCTTCAAATCAATTCGAAGGACAAGGCTTAGATTCAAATCCATGCGAAACAAATGATTTAGCTTCAAATCAATGCGAAGTAGAAGGCTAAGCTTTAAATCCATGCAAAACAAATGGTTTAGCTACAAATACTTGTGACATACATTATTTAGCTACAACTGCATGCGGAACGAACGAGTTAGCTTCAAATCCATGCGATTCACATGATTTAGATTCAAATCAATGCGATGTAGAAGGCTTTGCTTCAAATCCATGCGATACACAAGATTTAGCTTCTAATCAATGCGATGTAGTAGGTTCAGCTTCAAATCCATGCGACACATATGATTTAGCTTCAAATACTTGCGATATAAGTGATACAGCTTCAAAAGCTAGAGGGACATACGAGGTAGATTCAATTCCATGCGAAACAAATGATTTAGCTTCAAATCAATGCGAAGTAGAAGGCGTAGCTACAAATCCATGCGAAAAAAATGGGTTAGCTACAAATACTTGTGATATAAATTATTTAGCTACAACTGCATGCGAAACTAACGAGTTAGCTTCAAATCCATGCGAAACACACGATTTATCTTCAAATCAATGCGATGTAGAAGGCTTAGATTCAAATCCATGCGAAACAAATGATTTAGCTTCAAATGAATGCGAAGTAGAAGGCTTAGATTCAAATCCATGCAAAACAAATGGTTTAGCTACAAATCAATGCGATGTAGAAGGTTTAGCTTCAAATCCATGCGAAACACATGATTTAGCTGCAAATCAATGCGATTTATAAGGTTTAGATTCAAATCCGTGCGATACACTAGATTTAGCTTCAAATCAATGCGATGTAGAAGGTTTAGCTTCAAATCCATGCGAAACACATGATTTAGCTGCAAATCAATGCGATGAAGAAGGTTTAGCTTCAAATCCATGCAAAACAAATGGTTTAGCTACAACTACTTGTGATATACATTATTTAGCTACAACTGCATGCGAAACAAACGAGTTAGCTTCAAATCCATGCGATACACATGATTTAGCTTCAAATACTTGTGATATAAGTGATATAGCTTCAAAAGCTGTAGGAACAAACGAGGTAGCTTCAATTCCATGCGAGACACATGATTTAGCTTAAAATCAATGCGATGTAGAAGGTTTTCCTTCAAATCCATACGAAACACATGATTTAGCTTCAAATCAATTCGAAGGACAAGGCTTAGATTCAAATCCATGCGAAACAAATGGTTTAGCTACAAATACTTGTGATATACATTATTTAGCTACAACTGCATGCGAAACGAACGAGTTAGCTTCAAATCCATGCGATACACATGATTTAGCTTCAAATCATGCGATGCAGAAGGCTTAGCTTCAAATCCATGCGATACACAAGATTTAGCTTCAAATCAATGCGATGTAGTAGGTTCAGCTTCAAATCCATGCGACACATATGATTTAGCTTCAAATACTTGCGATATAAGTGATAGAGCTTCAAAAGCTGTAGGAACAAACGAGGTAGCTTCAATTCCATGCCAGACACATGATTTAGCTTAAAATCAATGCGATGTAGAAGGTTCTACTTCAAATCCATACGACACATATGATTTAGCTTCAAATACTTCCGGTATAAGTGATATATCTTCAAAAGCTGGAGGAACAAGCGAGGTAGCTTCAATTCCATACGAAACACATGATTTAGCTTCAAAACAATGCGATGTAGAAGGTTCTGCTTCAAACCCATACGACCCACATGATTTAGCTTCAAATACTTGCGATATAAGTGATACAGGTTCAAAAGCTGGAGGGACATACGAGGTAGATTCAATTCCATGCGAAACAAATGATTTAGCTTCAAATCAATGCGAAGTAGAAGGCGTAGCTACAAATCCATGCGAAAAAAATGGTTTAGCTACAAATACTTGTGATATAAATTATTTAGCTACAACTGCATGCGAAACTAACCAGTTAGCTTCAAATCCATGCGAAACACACGATTTATCTTCAAATCAATGCGATGTAGAAGGCTTAGATTCAAATCCCTGCGAAACAAATGATTTAGCTTCAAATGAATGCGAAGTAGAAGGCTTAGATTCAAATCCATGCAAAACAAATGGTTTAGCTACAAATCAATGCGATGTAGAAGGTTTAGCTTCAAATCCATGCGAGACACATGATTTAGCTTAAAATCAATGCGATGTAGAAGGTTTAGGTTCAAATCCATACGAAACACATGATTTAGCTTCAAATCAATTCGAAGGACAAGACTTAGTTTCAAATCCATGCGAAACAAATGATTTAGCTTCAAATGAATGCGAAGTAGAAGGCTTAGATTGAAATCCATGCAAAACAAATGGTTTAGCTACAAATCAATGCGATGTAGAAGGTTTAGCTTCAAATCCATGCGAAACACATGATTTAGCTGCAAATCAATGCGATCTATAAGGTTTAGATTCAAATCCGTGCGATACACTAGATTTAGCTTCAAATCAATGCGATGTAGTAGGTTCAGCTTCAAATCCATGCGACACATATGATTTAGCTTCCAATACTTGCGATATAAGTGATATAGCTTCAAAAGCTGTAGGAACAAACGAGGTAGCTTCAATTCCAAGCGAGACACATGATTTAGCTTAAAATCAATGCGATGTAGAAGGTTTAGCTTCAAATCCATACGAAACACATGATTTAGCTTCAAATCAATTCGAAGGACAAGGCTTAGATTCAAATCCATGCGAAACAAATGGTTTAGCTACAAATACTTGTGATATACATTATTTAGCTACAACTGCATGCGAAACGAACGAGTTAGCTTCAAATCCATGCGATGCACATGATTTAGCTTCAAATCATGCGATGCAGAAGGCTTAGCTTCAAATCCATGCGATACACAAGATTTACCTTCAAATCAATGCGATGTAGAAGGTTCTGCTTCAAACCCATACGACCCATATGATTTAGCTTCAAATACTTGCAATATAAGTGATACAGGTGCAAAAGCTGGAGGGACATACGAGGTAGATTCAATTCCATGCGAAACAAATGATTTAGCTTCAAATCAATGCGAAGTAGAAGGCGTAGCTACAAATCCATGCGAAAAAAATGGTTTAGCTACAAATACTTGTGATATAAATTATTTAGCTACAACTGCATGCGAAACTAACGAGTTAGCTTCAAATCCATGCGAAACACACGATTTATCTTCAAATCAATGCGATGTAGAAGGCTTAGATTCAAATCCCTGCGAAACAAATGATTTAGCTTCAAATACTTGTGATATACATTATTTAGCTACAACTGCATGCGAAATGAACGAGTTAGCTTCAAATCCATGCGATACACATGATTTAGCTTCAAATCAATGCGATGTAGAAGGCTTAGCTTCAAATCCATGCGATACACAAGATTTAGCTTCAAATAAATGCGATGTAGTAGCTTCAGCTTCAAATCCATGCGACACATATGATTTAGCTTCAAATACTTGCGATATATGTGATATAGCTACAACAGCTGTAGGAACAAAAGAGGTAGCTTCAATTCCATGCGAGACACATGATTTAGCTTAAAATCAATGCGATGTAGAAGGTTTAGCTTCAAATCCATACGAAACACATGATTTAGCTTCAAATCAATTCGAAGGACAAGGCTTAGATTCAAATCCATGCGAAACAAATGATTTAGCTTCAAATGAATGCGAAGTAGAAGGCGTAGCTACAAATCCATGCGAAAAAAATGGTTTAGCTACAAATACTTGTGATGTACATTATTTAGCTACAACTGCATGCGAAACTAACGAGTAAGCTTCAAATCCATGCGAAACACATTATTTAGCTGCAAATCAGTGCGAAGTAGAAGGCTAGGGTTCAAATCAGTGCGATTCAAATGGTTCATCTTCAAATACTTCTGAAAAACATGATTTAGCTTGAACTGCATGCGAAACACATGATTTAGCTTCAAATCAATGCGACATAGAAGGTTTAGCTTCAAATCCATGCAAAACACGTGATTTAACCTCCAATTAATGCGAAGTAGAAGGCTTAGCTTCAAATCCATTCGAATCAAATGGTTTAGCTTCAAATACTTGTGATATACGTTATTTAGATTTAACTGCATGCGCAACGAATGAGTTAGCTTCAAATCCATGCGAAACACATGATTTAGCTGCAAATCAATGCGATGAAGAAGGTTTAGCTTCAAATCCACGCGAAACAAATGATTTAGCTGCAAATCAATGCGATGTAGAAGGTTTAGCTTCAAATCCATGCGATATACTAGATTTAGCTTCAAATCATTGCGATGTAGAAGGTTCTGGTTCGAATTCATACGACCCATATGATTTAGCTTCAAATACTTGCGATATAAGTGATACAGCTTCAAAAGCTGGAGCAACAAACGAGGTAGCTTCAATTCCATGCGGAACAAATGATTTAGCTTCAAATCAATTCGAAGTAGTAGGCTTAGCTTCAAGTTCATGCGAAACAAATGGTTTAGCTACAAATACTTGTGATATCCATTATATAGCTACAAAAGCATGCGAAACAAACGAGTTAGCATCAAATCCATGCGAAACACATGATTAAGCTTCAAATCAATGCGATGTAGATGGATTGCTTCAAATCCATGCGATACACAAGATTTAGCTTCAAATCAATGCGATGTAGTAGGTTCAGCTTCAAATCCATGCAATATAAACCATATAGCTTCAAAAGCAGGAGGAACAAACGAGGTAGCTTCAATTCCATGCGAAACAAATGATTTAGCTTCAAATCAATACGAAGTAGAAGGCGTAGCTTCAAATCCATGCGATAAAAATGGTTTAGCTACAAATACTTGTGATATACATTATTAAGCTACAACTGCATGCGAAACAAACGAGTTAGCATCAAATCCATGCGATACACATGATTTAGCTTCAAATCAATGCGATGTAGTTGGTTCAGCTTCAAATCCATGCGATATAAGTGATATAGCTTCAAATGCAGGAGGAACAAACGAGGTAGCTTCAATTCCATGCGAAACAAATGATTTAGCTTCAAATCAAAGCGAAGTAGAAGGCTAAGCTTTAAATCCATGCAAAACAAATGGTTTAGCTACAAATACTTGTGATATACATTATTTAGCTACAACTGCATGCGAAATGAACGAGTTAGCTTCAAATCCATGCGATACACATGATTTAGCTTCAAATCAATGCGATGTAGAAGGCTTAGCTTCAAATCCATTCGAATCAAATGGTTTAGCTTCAAATACTTGTGATATACGTTATTTAGATTTAACTGCATGCGCAACGAATGAGTTAGCTTCAAATCCATGCGAAACACATGATTTAGCTGCAAATCAATGCGATGAAGAAGGTTTAGCTTCAAATCCACGCGAAACAAATGATTTAGCTGCAAATCAATGCGATGTAGAAGGTTTAGCTTCAAATCCATTCGAATCAAATGGTTTAGCTTCAAATACTTGTGATATACGTTATTTAGATTTAACTGCATGCGCAACGAATGAGTTAGCTTCAAATCCATGCGAAACACATGATTTAGCTGCAAATCAATGCGATGAAGAAGGTTTAGCTTCAAATCCACGCGAAACAAATGATTTAGCTGCAAATCAATGCGATGTAGAAGGTTTAGCTTCAAATCCATGCGATATACTAGATTTAGCTTCAAATCATTGCGATGTAGAAGGTTCTGGTTCGAATTCATACGACCCATATGATTTAGCTTCAAATACTTGCGATATAAGTGATACAGCTTCAAAAGCTGGAGCAACAAACGAGGTAGCTTCAATTCCATGCGGAACAAATGATTTAGCTTCAAATCAATTCGAAGTAGTAGGCTTAGCTTCAAGTTCATGCGAAACAAATGGTTTAGCTACAAATACTTGTGATATCCATTATATAGCTACAAAAGCATGCGAAACAAACGAGTTAGCATCAAATCCATGCGAAACACATGATTAAGCTTCAAATCAATGCGATGTAGATGGATTGCTTCAAATCCATGCGATACACAAGATTTAGCTTCAAATCAATGCGATGTAGTAGGTTCAGCTTCAAATCCATGCAATATAAACCATATAGCTTCAAAAGCAGGAGGAACAAACGAGGTAGCTTCAATTCCATGCGAAACAAATGATTTAGCTTCAAATCAATACGAAGTAGAAGGCGTAGCTTCAAATCCATGCGATAAAAATGGTTTAGCTACAAATACTTGTGATATACATTATTAAGCTACAACTGCATGCGAAACAAACGAGTTAGCATCAAATCCATGCGATACACATGATTTAGCTTCAAATCAAAGCGAAGTAGAAGGCTAAGCTTTAAATCCATGCAAAACAAATGGTTTAGCTACAAATACTTGTGATATACATTATTTAGCTACAACTGCATGCGAAATGAACGAGTTAGCTTCAAATCCATGCGATACACATGATTTAGCTTCAAATCAATGCGATGTAGAAGGCTTAGCTTCAAATCCATGCGATACACAAGATTTAGCTTCAAATCAATGCGATGTAGTAGGTTCAGCTTCAAATCCATGCGACACATATGATTTAGCTTCAAATACTTGCGATATAAGTGATATAGCTTCAAAAGCTGTAGGAACAAACGAGGTAGCTTCAATTCCATGCGAGACACATGATTTAGCTTAAAATCAATGCGATGTAGACGGTTTAGCTTCAAATCCATACGAAACATATGATTTAGCTTCAAATCAATTCGAAGGCCAAGGCTTAGATTCACATCCATGCGAAACATATGATTTAGCTGCAAATCAATGTGATGTAGAAGGTTTAGCTTCAAATCCATGCGATACACACGATTTAGCTTCAAATCAATGCGCTGTAGAAGGTTCAGCTTCAAATCCATGCGGCACATATGATTTAGCTTCAAATATTTGCGATATAAGTGATATAGTTTCAAATGGAGGCGAAACGAACGAGTTAGCTTCAAATCCATGCCAAACACATGATTTAGCTGCAAATCAATGCGATGTAGAAGGTTTAGCTTCAAATCCATGCGAAACACATTATTTAGCTGCAAATCAGTGCGAAGTAGAAGGGTCGGGTTCAAATCAATGCGATTCAAATGGTTCATCTTCAAATACTTGTGAAAGACATGATTTAGCTTCAACTGCATGCGAAACACATGATTTAGCTTCAAATCAATGCGATGTAGAAGGCGTAGCTACAAATCCATGCGAAAAAAATGGTTTAGCTACAAATACTTGTGATATAAATTATTTAGCTACAACTGCATGCGAAACTAACGAGGTAGCTTCAAATCCATGCGAAACACACGATTTATCTTCAAATCAATGCGATGTAGAAGGCTTAGATTCAAATCCATGCGAAACAAATGATTTAGCTTCAAATGAATGCGAAGTAGAAGGCTTAGATTCAAATTCATGCAAAACAAATGGTTTAGCTACAAATCAATGCGATGTAGAAGGTTTAGCTTCAAATCCATGCGAAACACATGATTTAGCTGCAAATCAATGCGATGAAGAAGGTTTAGCTTCAAATCCATGCAAAACAAATGGTTTAGCTACAAATACTTGTGATATACATTATTTAGCTACAACTGCATGCGAAACAAACGAGTTAGCTTCAAATCCATGCGATACACATGATTTAGCTTCAAATACTTGTGATATAAGTGATATAGCTTCAAAAGCTGTAGGAACAAACGAGGTAGCTTCAATTCCATGCGAGACACATGATTTAGCTTCAAATCAATGCGAAGTAGAAGGCTTAGCTTCAAATTCATGGGAAACAAATGGTTTAGCTACAAATCAATGCGAAGTAGAAGGAGTAGCTTAAATCGATGCGAAACAAATGGTTTAGCTACAAATACTTGAGATATTCATTATTTAGCTACAACTGCATGCGAAACTACCGAGTTAGCTTCAAATCCATGCGAATCACACGATTTATCTTCAAATCAATGCGATGTAGAAGGTTTAGCTTCAAATCCATACGAAACACATGATTTAGCTTCAAATCAATTCGAAGGACAAGGCTTAGATTCAAATCCATGCGAAACAAATGGTTTAGCTACAAATACTTGTGATATACATTATTTAGCTACAACTGCATGCGAAACGAACGAGCTAGCTTCAAATCCATGCGATACACATGATTTAGCTTCAAATCATGCGATGCAGAAGGCTTAGCTTCAAATCCATGCGATACACAAGATTTAACTTCAAATCAATGCGATGTAGAAGGTTCTGCTTCAAACCCATACGACCCATATGATTTAGCTTCAAATACTTGCGATATAAGTGATACAGGTTCAAAAGCTGGAGGGACATACGAGGTAGATTCAATTCCATGCGAAACAAATGATTTAGCTTCAAATCAATGCGAAGTAGAAGGCGTAGCTACAAATCCATGCGAAAAAAATGGTTTAGCTACAAATACTTGTGATATACATTATTTAGCTACAACTGCATGCGAAACAAACGAGTTAGCATCAAATCCATGCGGAACACATGATTAAGCTTCAAATCAATACGATGAAGATGGTTTTCTTCAAATCCATGCGATACACAAGATTTAGCTTCAAATCAATGCGATGTAGTAGGTTCAGCTTCAAATCCATGCGATACACTAGATTTAGCTTCAAATCAATGCGATGTAGTAGGTTCAGCTTCAAATCCATGATACACATATGATTTAGCTTCCAATACTTGCGATATAAGTGATATAGCTTCAAAAGCTGTAGGAACAAACGAGGTAGCTTCAATTCCATGCGAGACACATGATTTAGCTTAAAATCAATGCGATGTAGAAGGTTTAGCTTCAAATCCATACGAAACACATGATTTAGCTTCAAATCAATTCGAAGGACAAGACTTAGATTCAAATCCATGCGAAACAAATGATTTAGCTTCAAATGAATGCGACGTAGAAGGCTTAGCTTCAAATCCATGCGATACACAAGATTTAGCTTCAAATCAATGCGATGTAGTAGGTTCAGCTTCAAATCCATGCGATATAAGTGATATAGTTTTAAATGCAGGAGGAACAAACGAGGTAGCTTCAATTCCATGCGAAACAAATGATTTAGCTTCAAATCAATGCCAAGTAGAAGGCTAAGCTTTAAATCCATGCAAAACAAATGATTTAGCTACAAATACTTGTGATATACATTATTTAGCTACAACTGCATGCGAAACGAACGAGTTAACTTCAAATCCATGCGATACACATGATTTAGCTTCAAATAATGCGATGCAGAAGGCTTAGCTTCAAATACATGCGATACACAAGATTTAGCTTCAAATCAATGCGATGTAGTAGGTTCAGCTTCAAATCCATGCGACACATATGATTTAGCTTCAAATTCTTGCGATATAAGTGATATAGCTTCAAAAGCTGTAGGAACAAACGAGGTAGCTTCAATTCCATGCGAGACACATGATTTAGCTTAAAATCAATGCGATGTAGAAGGTTTAGCTTCAAATCCATACGAAACATATGATTTAGCTTCAAATCAATTCGAAGGCCAAGGCTTAGATTCACATCCATGCGAAACATATGATTTAGCTGCAAATCAATGTGATGTAGAAGGTTTAGCTTCAAATCCATGCGATACACACGATTTAGCTTCAAATCAATGCGCTGTAGAAGGTTCAGCTTCAAATCCATGCGGCACATATGATTTAGCTTCAAATATTTGCGATATAAGTGATATAGTTTCAAATGGAGGCGAAACGAACGAGTTAGCTTCAAATCCATGCGAAACACATGATTTAGCTGCAAATCAATGCGATGTAGAAGGTTTAGCTTCAAATCCATGCGAAACACATTATTTAGCTGCAAATCAGTGCGAAGTAGAAGGGTCGGGTTCAAATCAATGCGATTCAAATGGTTCATCTTCAAATACTTGTGAAAGACATGATTTAGCTTCAACTGCATGCGAAACACATGATTTAGCTTCAAATCAATGCGATGTAGAAGGTTTAGCTTCAAATCCATGCAAAACACGTGATTTAACTTCCAATTATTGCGAAGTAGAAGGCTTGGCATCAAATCCATGAGAATCAAATGCTTTAGCTTCAAATACTTGTGATATACGTTATTTAGATTTAACTGCATGCGCAAGGAACGAGTTAACTTCAAATCCATGCGAAACACATGATTTAGCTGCAAATCAATGCGATGAAGAAGGTTTAGCTTCAAATCCATGCGAAACAAATGATTTAGCTTCAAATCAATGCGATGTAGAAGGTTCTGCTTCAAACCCATACGACCCATATGATTTAGCTTCAAATACTTGCGATATAAGTGATACAGCTTCAAAAGCTGGAGGGACGTACGAGGTAGATTCAATTCCATGCGAAACAAATGATTTAGCTTCAAATCAATGCGAAGTAGAAGGCGTAGCTACAAATCCATGCGAAAAAAATGGTTTAGCTACAAATACTTGTGATATAAATTATTTAGCTACAACTGCATGCGAAACTAACGAGGTAGCTTCAAATCGATGCGAAACACACGATTTATCTTCAAATCAATGCGATGTAGAAGGCTTAGATTCAAATCCATGCGAAACAAATGATTTAGCTTCAAATGAATGCGAAGTAGAAGGCTTAGATTCAAATTCATGCAAAACAAATGGTTTAGCTACAAATCAATGCGATGTAGAAGGTTTAGCTTCAAATCCATGCGAAACACATGATTTAGTTGCAAATCAATGCGATGTATAAGGTTTAGATTCAAATCCGTGCGATACACTAGATTTAGCTTCAAATCAATGCGATGTAGAAGGTTTAGCTTCAAATCCATGCGAAACACATGATTTAGCTGCAAATCAATGCGATGAAGAAGGTTTAGCTTCAAATCCATGCAAAACAAATGGTTTAGCTACAAATACTTGTGATATACATTATTTAGCTACAACTGCATGCGAAACAAACGAGTTAGCTTCAAATCCATGCGATACACATGATTTAGCTTCAAATCAATGCGAAGTAGAAGGCTTAGCTTCAAATTCATGGGAAACAAATGGTTTAGCTACAAATCAATGCGAAGTAGAAGGAGTAGCTTAAATCGATGCGAAACAAATGGTTTAGCTACAAATACTTGAGATATTCATTATTTAGCTACAACTGCATGCGAAACTACCGAGTTAGCTTCAAATCCATGCGAATCACACGATTTATCTTCAAATCAATGCGATGTAGAAGGTTTAGCTTCAAATCAATAAGAGGTAGAAGGTTTAGCTTCAAATCAATAGAATATAGAAGGTTTAACTTCAAATCAATGCGATGTAGGAGGTTTAGCTTCAAATCCATACGAAACACATGATTTAGCTTCAAATCTATTCGAAGGACAAGGCTTAGATTCAAATCCATGCGAAGCAAATGATGTAGTTTCAAATGAATGCGAAGTAGAAGGCTTAGCTTCATATCCATGCGAATCAAATGGTTTAGCTTCAAATAATTGTGATATACGTTATTTAGATTTAACTGCATGCGGAACGAACGAAATAGCTTCAAATCCATGCAAAACACATGATTTTTGCTGCCAATCAATGCGATGTAGAAGGTTTAGCTTCAAATCCATGCGATACACTAGATTTAGCTTCAAATCAATGCGATGTGGAAGGTTCTACTTCAAATCCGTACGACACATATGATTTAGCATCAAATACTTCCGGTATAAATGATATAGCTTCAAAAGCTGGAGGAACAAGCGAGGTAGCTTCAATTCCATGCGAAACAAATGATTTAGCTTCAAATCAATGCGAAGTAGAAGGCTTAGCTTCAAATTCATGGGAAATAAATGGTTTAGCTACAAATACTTGTGATATACATTATTTAGCTACAACTGCATGCGAAACAAACGAGTTAGCATCAAATCCATGCGAAACACATGTTTAAGCTTCAAATCAATGCGATGAAGATGGTTTTCTTCAAATCCATGCGATACACAAGATTTAGCTTCAAATCAATGCGATGTAGTAGGTTCAGCTTCAAATCCATGCGATATAAGTGATATAGCTTCAAATGCAGGAGGAACAAACGAGGTAGCTTCAATTCCATGCGAAACAAATGATTTAGCTTCAAATCAATGCGAAGTAGAAGGCTAAGCTTTAAATCCATGCAAAACAAATGGTTTAGCTACAAATACTTGTGATATACATTATTTAGCTACAACTGCATGCGAAACGAACGAGTTAGCTTCAAATCCATGCGATACATATGATTTATCTTCAAATCAAGGCGATGTAGAAGGCTTAGCTTCAAATCCATGCGATACACTAGATTTAGCTTCAAAACAATGCGATGTAGAAGGTTCTGCTTCAAATTCATACGACACATATGATTAAGCTTCAAATACTTGCGATATAAGTGATACAGCTACAAAAGCAGGAGGAACAAACGAGGTAGTTTCAATTCCATGCGAAACAAATGATTTAGCTTCAAATACTTGCGATATAAGTGGTACAGCTTCAAAAGCTGGAGGAACAAACGAGGTAGCTTCAATTCCATGCGAAACAAGTGATTTAGCTTCAAATCCATGCAAAACACGTGATTTAACTTCCAATTAATGCGAAATAGAAGGCTTAGCTTCAAATCCATGCGAATCAAATGGTTTAGCTTCAAATACTTGTGATATACGTTATTTAGATTTAACTGCATGCGCAACGAACGAGTTAGCATTAAATCCATGCGATACACAAGATTTAGCTTCAAATCAATGCGATGTAGTAGGTTCAGCTTCAAATCCATGCGATATAAGTGATATAGCTTCAAATGCAGGAGGAACAAACGAGGTAGCTTCAATTCCATGCGAAACAAATGATTTAGCTTCAAATCAATGCGAAGTAGAAGGCTAAGCTTTAAATCCATGCAAAACAAATGGATTAGCTACAAATACTTGTGATATACAGTATTTAGCTACAAATGCGTGCGAAACGAACGAGTTAGCTTCAAATCCATGCGATACACATGATTTAGCTTCAAATCAATGCGATGTAGAAGGCTTAGCTTCAAATCCATGCGATACACATGATTTAGCTGCAAATCAATGCGATGTATAAGGTTTAGATTCAAATCCGTGCGATACACTAGATTTAGCTTCAAATCAATGCGATGTAGAAGGTTTAGCTTCAAATCCATGCGAAACACATTATTTAGCTGCAAATCAGTGCGAAGTAGAAGGCTCGGGTTCAAATCAGTGCGATTCAAATGGTTCATCTTCAAATACTTCTGAAATACATGATTTAGCTTGAACTGCATGCGAAACACATGATTTAGCTTCAAATCAATGCGACGTAGAAGGTTTAGCTTCAAATCCATGCAAAACACGTGATTTAACCTCCAATTAATGCGAAGTAGAAGGCTTAGCTTCAAATCCATTCGAATCAAATGGTTTAGCTTCAAATACTTGTGATATACGTTATTTAGATTTAACTGCATGCGCAACGAATGAGTTAGCTTCAAATCCATGCGAAACACATGATTTAGCTGCAAATCAATGCGATGAAGAAGGTTTAGCTTCAAATCCACGCGAAACAAATGATTTAGCTGCAAATCAATGCGATGTAGAAGGTTTAGCTTCAAATCCATGCGATATACTAGATTTAGCTTCAAATCATTGCGATGTAGAAGGTTCTGGTTCAAATTCATACGACCTATATGATTTAGCTTCAAATACTTGCGATATAAGTGATACAGCTTCAAAAGCTGGAGCAACCACCGAGGTAGCTTCAATTCCATGCGGAACAAATGATTTAGCTTCAAATCAATTCGAAGTAGTAGGCTTAGCTTCAAGTTCATGCGAAACAAATGGTTTAGCTACAAATACTTGTGATATCCATTATATAGCTACAAAAGCATGCGAAACAAACGAGTTAGCATCAAATCCATGCGAAACACATGATTAAGCTTCAAATCAATGCGATGTAGATGGTTTGCTTCAAATCCATGCGATACACAAGATTTAGCTTCAAATCAATGCGATGTAGTAGGTTCAGCTTCAAATCCATGCAATATAAATCATATAGCTTCAAAAGCAGGAGGAACAAACGAGGTAGCTTCAATTCCATGCGAAACAAATGATTTAGCTTCAAATCAATACGAAGTAGAAGGCGTAGCTTCAAATCCATGCGATAAAAATGGTTTAGCTACAAATACTTGTGATATACATTATTAAGCTACAACTGCATGCGAAACAAACGAGTTAGCATCAAATCCATGCGATACACATGATTTAGCTTCAAATCAATGCGATGTAGTTGGTTCAGCTTCAAATCCATGCGATATAAGTGATATAGCTTCAAATGCAGGAGGAACAAACGAGGTAGCTTCAATTCCATGCGAAACAAATGATTTAGCTTCAAATCAATGCGATGTAGAAGGCTTAGCTTCAAATCCATGCGATACACAAGATTTAGCTTCAAATCAATGCGATGTAGTAGGTTCAGCTTCAAATCCATGCGACACATATGATTTAGCTTCAAATACTTGCGATATAAGTGATATAGCTTCAAAAGCTGTAGGAACAAACGAGGTAGCTTCAACTCCATGCGAGACACATGATTTAGCTTAAAATCAATGCGAAGTAGAAGGTTTAGCTTCAAATCCATACGAAACACATGATTTAGCTTCAAATCAATTCGAAGGACAAGGCTTAGATTCAAATCCATGCGAAACAAATGATTTAGCTTCAAATGAATGCGAAGTAGAAGGCTTAGATTCAAATCCATGCAAAACAAATGGTTTAGCTACAAATACTTGTGATATACATTATTTAGCTACAACTGCATGCGAAACAAACGAGTTAGCTTCAAATCCATGCGATACACATGATTTAGCTTCAAATACTTTCGATATAAGTGATATAGCTTCAAAAGCTGTAGGAACAAACGAGGTAGCTTCAATTCCATGCGAGACACATGATTTAGCTTCAAATCAATGCGATGTAGAAGGTTTAGCTTCAAATCCATACGAATCACATGATTTAGCTTCAAATCAATTTGAAGGACAAGGCTTAGATTTACATCCATGCGAAACAAATGATTTAGCTGCAATTCAATGTGATGTAGAAGGTTTAGCTTCAAATCCATGCGAAACACATTATTTAGCTGCAAATCAGTGCGAAGTAGAAGGCTCGGGTTCAAATCAATGCGATTCAAATGGTTCATCTTCAAATACTTGTGAAAGACATGATTTAGCTTCAACTGCATGCGAAACACATGATTTAGCTTCAAATCAATGCGATGTAGAAGGTTTAGCTTCAAATCCATGCAAAACACGTGATTTAACTTCCAATTAATGCCATGTAGAAGGCTTAGCTTCAAATCCATGCGAATCAAATGGTTTGGCTTCAAATACTTGTGATATACGTTATTTAGATTTAACTGCATGCGTAACGAACGAGTTAGCATCAAATCCACGCGATACACATGATTTAGCTGCAAATCAATACGATATAGAAGGTTCAGCTTCAAAGCAAAACAGGTAGAAGGTTTAGCTTCAAATCAATAGAATGTAGAAGGTTTAGCTTCAAGTCAATGCGATGTAGATGGTTTAGCTTCAAATCCATACGAAACAAATGATTTAGCTTCAAATCAATTCGAAGGACAAGGCTTAGATTCAAATCCATGCGAAACAAATGATTTAGCTGCAAATCAATGCGATGTAGAAGGTTTAGCTTCAAATCCATTCGATACACTAGATTTAGCTTCAAATCAATGCGATGTAGAAGGTTCTGTTTCAAATCCATACGACACATATGATTTAGCTTCAAATACTTGCGATATAAGTGATACAGCTTCAAAAGCTGGAGGAACATACGAGGTAGCTTCAAATCCATGCGAAACACACGATTTATCTTCAAATCAATGCGATGTAGAAGGTTGAGCTTCAAATCAATAAGAGGTAGAAGGTTTAGCTTCAAATCAATAGATTATAGAAGGTTTAACTTCAAATCAATGCCATGTAGAAGGTTTAGCTTCAAATCCATACGAAACACATGATTTAGCTTCAAATCAATTCGAAGGACAAGGCTTAGATTCAAATCCATGCGAAGCAAATGATTTAGATACATATGAATGCGAAGTAGAAGGTTTAGCTTCAAATCCATGCGAAACACATTATTTAGCTGCAAATCAGTGCGAAGTAGAAGGGTCGGGTTCAAATCAATGCGATTCAAATGGTTCATCTTCAAATACTTGAGAAAGACATGATTTAGCTTCAACTGCATGCGAAACACATGATTTAGCTTCAAATCAATGCGATGTAGAAGGTTTATCTTCAAATCCATGCAAAACACGTGATTTAACTTCCAATTAATGCGAATTAGAAGGCTTAGCTTCAAATCCATGCGAATCAAATGGTTTAGCTTCAAATACTTGTGATATACGTTATTTAGATTTAACTGCATGCGTAACGAACGAGTTAGCATCAAATCCACGCGATACACATGATTTAGCTGCAAATCAATATGATATAGAAGGTTCAGCTTCAAAGCAAAACAGGTAGAAGGTTTAGCTTCAAATCAATAGAATGTAGAAGGTTTAGCTTCAAGTCAATGCAATGTAGATGGTTTAGCTTCAAATCCATACGAAACACATGATTTATCTTCAAATCAATTCGAAGGACAAGGCTTAGATTCAAATCCGTGCGAAGCAAATGATTTTGGAATGAAATACTTGCGATATATGTGATATAGCTTCAATGCAGGCAAAACAAACGAGTTAGCTTCAAATCCATGAGAAACACATGATTTAGCTTTAAATCAATGCGAAGTAGAGGGCTTAGCTTCACATCCATGCGAAACAAATGGTTTAGCTTCAAATATTTGTGATATACATGATTTAGCTTCAACTGCATGCGAAACAAACGAGTTAGCTTCAAATCCAAGCGAAACACTTGATTTAGCTTCAAATCAATGCGATGAAGATGGATTAGCTTCAAATCCATGCCATACAAACGATTGAGCTCCAAACACTCCGGATATAGGTGATATAGCCTCAGCTGCATGCAAAACAAACGAGTTAGCT
The DNA here is from genome assembly GCF_051020955.1 of Megalopta genalis. NCBI lineage: Eukaryota > Metazoa > Arthropoda > Insecta > Hymenoptera > Halictidae > Megalopta > Megalopta genalis. The sequence goes on along the minus strand of NW_027476456.1, from coordinate 199,802 downwards.
TCAAGTATATACGAAACACATGATTTATCTGCAAATTAATGCGATGTAGGAGAATTATCTTCAAATCCATGCGAAACAAATGATTTAGCATCAGATACTTGCTATATAAGTAATATAGCTTTAAATGGATGCGAAACAAAAGAGTTAGCTTCAAATCCATGCGAAACACATGATTTGGCTTCAAATCAAAGCGAAAAACATGATTTGGCATCAAATCAAAACGAAGTAGAAGGTGTAGCTTCACATCCATGCGAAACAAATGGTTTAGCTTCAAATATTTGTGATATACATGATTTAGCTTCAACTGCATGCGAAACAAACGAGTTAGCTTCAAATCCAAGCGAAACACTTGATTTAGCTTCAAATCAATGTGATGTAGATGGATTAGCTTCAAATCCATGCGAAACAAATGATTTAGCTTCAAATACTTGCGATATAAATGATATAGCTTCATATGCAGGCGAAACGAACGAGTTAGCTTCACCTCCATGCGATACACATGGTTCAGCTTCAAATACTTGCGATATAAATGATATAGCTTCATATGCAGGCGAAACGAACGAGTTAGCTTCAACTCCATGCGATACACATGATTTAGCTGCAGATCAATACGATATAGAAGGTTCAGCTTCAAAGCAAAACAGGTAGAAGGTTTAGCTTCAAATCAATAGAATGTAGAAGGTTTAACTTCAAATCAATGTCATGTAGAAGGTTTAGCTTCAAATCCATACGAAACACATGATTTAGCCTCAAATCAATTCGAAGGACAAGGCTTAGATTCAAATCCATGCGAAACAAATGATTTAGCTGCAAATCAATGCGATGTAGAAGGTTTAGCTTCACATATATGCGAAACACATTATTTAGCTGCAAATCAGTGCGAAGTAGAAGGGTCGGGTTCAAATCAATGCGATTCAAATGGTTCATCTTCAAATACTTGTGAAAGACATGATTTAGCTTCAACTGCATGCGAAACACATGATTTAGCTTCAAATCAATGCGATGTAGAAGGTTTAGCTTCAAATCCATGCAAAACACGTGATTTAACTTCCAATTAATGCGAATTAGAAGGCTTAGCTTCAAATCCATGCGAATCAAATGGTTTAGCTTCAAATACTTGTGATATACGTTATTTAGATTTAACTGCATGTGTAACGAACGAGTTAGCATCAAATCCACGCGATACACATGATTTAGCTGCAAATCAATACGATATAGAAGGTTCAGCTTCAAAGCAAAACAGGTAGAAGGTTTAGCTTCAAATCAATAGAATGTAGAAAGTTTAGCTTCAAGTCAATGCGATGTAGATGGTTTAGCTTCAAATCCATACGAAACACATGATTTAGCTTCAAATCAATTCGAAGGACAAGGCTTAGATTCAAATCCATGCGAAACAAATGATTTAGCTGCAAATCATGCGATGTAGAAGGTTTAGCTTCACATCCATGCGGAAAAAATGATTTACCTTCAAATCAATGCGATGTAGAAGGTTCTGCTTCAAACCCATACGACCCATATGATTTAGCTTCAAATACTTGCGATATAAGTGATACAGCTTCAAAAGCTGGAGGGACATACGAGGTAGATTCAATTCCATGCAAAACACGTGATTTAACTTCCAATTAATGCCAAGTAGAAGGCTTAGCTTCAAATCCATGCGAATCAAATGGTTCGGCTTCAAATACTTGTGATATACGTTACTTAGATTTAACTGCATGCGTAACGAACGAGTTAGCATCAAATCCACGCGATACACATGATTTAGCTGCAAATCAATACGATATAGAAGGTTCAGCTTCAAAGCAAAACAGGTAGAAGGTTTAGCTTCAAATCAATAGAATGTAGAAGGTTTAGCTTCAAGTCAATGCGATGTAGATGGTTTAGCTTCAAAACCATACGAAACACATGATTTAGCTTCAAATCAATTCGAAGGACAAGGCTTAGATTCAAATCCACGCGAAACAAATGATTTAGCTGCAAATCAATGCGATGTAGAAGGTTTAGCTTCAAATCCATTCGATACACTAGATTTAGCTTCAAATCAATGCGATGTAGAAGGTTCTGCTTCAAATCCATACGACACATATGATTTAGCTTCAAATACTTGCGATATAAGTGATACAGCTTCAAAAGCTGGAGGAACATACGAGGTAGCTTCAATTCCATGCGAAACAAATGATTTAGCTTCAAATCAATGCCATGTAGAAGGTTTAGCTTCAAATCCATACGAAACACATGATTTAGCTTCAAATCAATTCGAAGGACAAGGCTTAGATTCAAATCCATGCGAAACAAATGATTTAGCTGCAAATCAATGCGATGTAGAAGGTTTAGCTTCACATCCATGCGAGACACATTATTTAGCTGAAAATCAGTGCGAAGTAGAAGGGTCGGGTTCAAATCAATGCGATTCAAATGGTTCATCTTCAAATACTTGTGAAAGACATGATTTAGCTTCAACTGCATGCGAAACACATGATTTAGCTTCAAATCAATGCGATGTAGAAGGTTTAGCTTCAAATCCATGCAAAACACGTGATTTAACTTCCAATTAATGCGAATTAGAAGGCTTAGCTTCAAATCCATGCGAATCAAATGGTTTAGCTTCAAATACTTCTGATATACGTTATTTAGATTTAACTGCATGCGTAACGATCGAGTTAGCAAATAAATCCACGCGATACACATGATTTAGCTGCAAATCAATACGATATAGAAGGTTCAGCTTCAAAGCAAAACAGGTAGAAGGTTTAGCTTCAAATCAATAGAATGTAGAAAGTTTAGCTTCAAGTCAATGCGATGTAGATGGTTTAGCTTCAAATCCATACGAAACACATGATTTAGCTTCAAATCAATTCGAAGGACAAGGCTTAGATTCAAATCCATGCGAAACAAATGATTTAGCTGCAAATCATGCGATGTAGAAGGTTTAGCTTCACATCCATGCGAAAAAAATGATTTACCTTCAAATCAATGCGATGTAGAAGGTTCTGCTTCAAACCCATACGACCCATATGATTTAGCTTCAAATACTTGCGATATAAGTGATACAGCTTCAAAAGCTGGAGGGACATACGAGGTAGATTCAATTCCATGCAAAACACGTGATTTAACTTCCAATTAATGCCAAGTAGAAGGCTTAGCTTCAAATCCATGCGAATCAAATGGTTCGGCTTCAAATACTTGTGATATACGTTACTTAGATTTAACTGCATGCGTAACGAACGAGTTAGCATCAAATCCACGCGATACACATGATTTAGCTGCAAATCAATACGATATAGAAGGTTCAGCTTCAAAGCAAAACAGGTAGAAGGTTTAGCTTCAAATCAATAGAATGTAGAAGGTTTAGCTTCAAGTCAATGCGATGTAGATGGTTTAGCTTCAAAACCATACGAAACACATGATTTAGCTTCAAATCAATTCGAAGGACAAGGCTTAGATTCAAATCCACGCGAAACAAATGATTTAGCTGCAAATCAATGCGATGTAGAAGGTTTAGCTTCAAATCCATTCGATACACTAGATTTAGCTTCAAATCAATGCGATGTAGAAGGTTCTGCTTCAAATCCATACGACACATATGATTTAGCTTCAAATACTTGCGATATAAGTGATACAGCTTCAAAAGCTGGAGGAACATACGAGGTAGCTTCAATTCCATGCGAAACAAATGATTTAGCTTCAAATCAATGCCATGTAGAAGGTTTAGCTTCAAATCCATACGAAACACATGATTTAGCTTCAAATCAATTCGAAGGACAAGGCTTAGATTCAAATCCGTGCGAAGCAAATGATTTTGGAATGAAATACTTGCGATATATGTGATATAGCTTCAATGCAGGCAAAACAAACGAGTTAGCTTCAAATCCATGAGAAACACATGATTTAGCTTTAAATCAATGCGAAGTAGAGGGCTTAGCTTCACATCCATGCGAAACAAATGGTTTAGCTTCAAATATTTGTGATATACATGATTTAGCTTCAACTGCATGCGAAACAAACGAGTTAGCTTCAAATCCAAGCGAAACACTTGATTTAGCTTCAAATCAATGCGATGTAGATGGATTAGCTCCAAATCCATGCGACACAAATGATTTAGCTTCAAATACTTGCGATATAAATGATATAGCTTCATATGCAGGCGAAACGAACGAGTTAGCTTAACTCCATGCGATACACATGGTTTAGCTTCAAATCAATGCGACATAGAAGGTTTAGCTTCAAATCCATGCCATACAAACGATTGAGCTCCAAACACTCCGGATATAGGTGATATAGCCTCAGCTGCATGCAAAACAAACGAGTTAGCTTCAAGTATATACGAAACACATGATTTATCTGCAAATTAATGCGATGTAGGAGAATTATCTTCAAATCCATGCGAAACAAATGATTTAGCATCAGATACTTGCTATATAAGTAATATAGCTTTAAATGGATGCGAAACAAAAGAGTTAGCTTCAAATCCATGCGAAACACATGATTTGGCTTCAAATCAAAGCGAAAAACATGATTTGGCATCAAATCAAAACGAAGTAGAAGGTGTAGCTTCACATCCATGCGAAACAAATGGTTTAGCTTCAAATATTTGTGATATACATGATTTAGCTTCAACTGCATGCGAAACAAACGTGTTAGCTTCAAATCCAAGCGAAACACTTGATTTAGCTTCAAATCAATGTGATGTAGATGGATTAGCTTCAAATCCATGCGAAACAAATGATTTAGCTTCAAATACTTGCGATATAAATGATATAGCTTCATATGCAGGCGAAACGAACGAGTTAGCTTCAACTCCATGCGATACACATGGTTCAGCTTCAAATACTTGCGATATAAATGATATAGCTTCATATGCAGGCGAAACGAACGAGTTAGCTTCAACTCCATGCGATACACATGATTTAGCTGCAGATCAATACGATATAGAAGGTTCAGCTTCAAATCCATGCGATACACTAGATTTAGCTTCAAAACAATGCGATGTAGAAGGATCTGCTTCAAATCCATACGACACATATGATTTAGCTTCAAATACTTGCGATATAAGTGATACAGCTACAAAAGCAGGAGGAACAAACGAGGTAGCTTCAATTCCATGCGAAACAAATGATTTAGCTTCAAATACTTGCGATATAAGTGATACATCTTCAAAAGCTGGAGGAACAAACGAGGTAGCTTCAATTCCATGCGAAACAAATGATTTAGCTTCAAATCAATGCGAAGTAGAAGGCTTAGCTTCAAATTCATGCGAAACAAATGGTTTAGCTACAAATACTTGTGATATACATTATATAGCTACAACTGCATGCGAAACAAACGAGTTAGCATCAAATCCATGCGAAACACATGATTAAGCTTCAAATCAATGCGATGTAGAAGGTTTAGCTTCAAATCCAAACGAAACACATGATTTAGCTTCAAATCAATTCGAAGGACAAGGCTTAGATTCTAATCCATGCGAAACAAATGATTTAGCTGCAAATCAATGCGATGTAGAAGCTTTAGCTTCAAATCCACGCGATACACTAGATTTAGCTTCAAATCAATGCGATGTAGAAGGCTTAGCTTCAAATCCATGCGATACACAAGATTTAGCTTCAAATCAATGCGATGTAGTAGGTTCAGCTTCAAATCCATGCGATATAAGTGATATAGCTTTAAATGCAGGAGGAACAAACGAGGTAGCTTCAATTCCATGCGAAACAAATGATTTAGCTTCAAATCAATGCGAAGTAGAAGGCTAAGCTTTAAATCCATGCAAAACAAATGGTTTAGCTACAAATACTTGTGATATACATTATTTAGCTACAACTGCATGCGAAACGAACGAGTTAACTTCAAATCCATGCGATACACATGATTTAGCTTGAATTAATGCGATGCAGAAGGCTTAGCTTCAAATCCATGCGATACACAAGATTTAGCTTCAAATCAATGCGATGTAGTAGGTTCAGCTTCAAATCCATGCGACACATATGATTTAGCTTCCAATACTTGCGATATAAGTGATATAGCTTCAAAAGCTGTAGGAACAAACGAGGTAGCTTCAATTCCATGCGAGACACATGATTTAGCTTAAAATCAATGCGATGTAGAAGGTTTAGCTTCAAATCCATACGAAACACATGATTTAGCTTCAAATCAATTCGAAGGACAAGACTTAGATTCAAATACATGCGAAACAAATGATTTAGCTCCAAATCAATTCGAAGGACAAGACTTAGATTCAAATACATGCGAAACAAATGATTTAGCTCCAAATGAATGCGAAGTAGAAGGCCTAGCTTCAAATCCATGCAAAACAAATGGTTTAGCTACAAATACTTGTGATATACATTATTTAGCTACAACTGCATGCGAAACAAACGAGTTAGCTTCAAATCCATGCGATACACATGATTTAGCTTCAAATACTTGCGATATAAGTGATATAGCTTCAAAAGCTGTAGGAACAAACGAGGTAGCTTCAATTCCATTCGAGACACATGATTTAGCTTCAAGTCAATGCGATGTAGAAGGTTTAGCTTCAAATCCATACGAAACATAAGATTTAGCTTCAAATCAATTCGAAGGCCAAGGCTTAGATTCACATTCATGCGAAACAAATGATTTAGCTGCAAATCAATGTGATGTAGAAGGTTTAGCTTCAAATCCATGCGATACACACGATTTAGCTTCAAATCAATGCGCTGTAGAAGGTTCAGCTTCAAATCCATGCGGCACACATGATTTAGCTTCAAATATTTGCGATATAAGTGAGATAGTTTCAAATGGAGGCGAAACGAACGAGTTAGCTTCAAATCCATGCGAAACACATGTTTTAGCTGCAAATCAATGCGATGTAGAAGGTTTAGCTTCAAATCCATGCGAAACACATTATTTAGCTGCAAATCAGTGCGAAGTAGAAGGGTCGGGTTCAAATCAATGCGATTCAAATGGTTCATCTTCAAATACTTGTGAAAGACATGATTTAGCTTCAACTGCATGTGAAACACATGATTTAGCTTCAAATCAATGCGATGTAGAAGGTTTAGCTTCAAATCCATGCAAAACACGTGATTTAACTTCCAATTAATGCGAAGTAGAAGGCTTAGCATGAAATCCATGCGAAATAAATGCTTTAGCTACAAATACTTGTGATATACGTTATTTAGATTTAACTGCATGCGCAACGAAAGAGTTAGCTTCAAATCCATGCGAAACACATGACTTAGCTGCAAATCAATGCGATGAAGAAGGTTTAGCTTCAAATCCATGCCAAACAAATGATTTAGCTTCAAATCAATGCGAAGTAGAAGGCTTAGCTTCAAATTCATGCGAAACAAATGGTTTAGCTACAAATACTTGTGATATCCATTATATAGCTACAACTGCATGCGAAACAAACGAGTTAGCATCAAATCCATGCGAAACACATGATTAAGCTTCAAATTAATGCGATGTAGTTGGTTTGCTTCAAATCCATGCGATACACAAGATTTAGCTTCAAATCAATGCGATGTAGTAGGTTCAGCTTCAAATCCATGCAATATAAATCATATAGCTTCAAAAGCAGGAGGAACAAACGAGGTAGCTTCAATTACATGCGAAACAAATGATTTAGCTTCAAATCAATGCGAAGTAGAAGGCGTAGCTACAAATCCATGCGAAAAAAATGGTTTAGCTACAAATACTTGTGATATACATTATTTAGCTACAACTGCATGCGAAACTAACGAGTTAGCTTCAAATCCATGCGAAACACACGATTTATCTTCAAATCAATGCGATGTAGAAGGCTTAGCTTCAAATGCATGCGATACACAAGATTTAGCTTCAAATCAATGCGATGTAGTAGGTTCAGCTTCAAATCCATGCGACACATATGATTTAGCTTCAAATACTTGCGATATAAGTGATATAGCTTCAAAAGCTGTAGGAACAAACGAAGTAGCTTCAATTCCATGCGAGACACATGATTTAGCTTAAAATCAATGCGATGTAGAAGGTTTAGCTTCAAATTCATACGATACACATGATTTAGCTTCAAATCAATTCGAAGGACAAGGCTTAGATTCAAATCCATGCGAAACAAATGATTTAGCTTCAAATCAATGCGAAGTAGAAGGCTAAGCTTTAAATCCATGCAAAACAAATGGTTTAGCTACAAATACTTGTGACATACATTATTTAGCTACAACTGCATGCGGAACGAACGAGTTAGCTTCAAATCCATGCGATTCACATGATTTAGATTCAAATCAATGCGATGTAGAAGGCTTTGCTTCAAATCCATGCGATACACAAGATTTAGCTTCTAATCAATGCGATGTAGTAGGTTCAGCTTCAAATCCATGCGACACATATGATTTAGCTTCAAATACTTGCGATATAAGTGATACAGCTTCAAAAGCTAGAGGGACATACGAGGTAGATTCAATTCCATGCGAAACAAATGATTTAGCTTCAAATCAATGCGAAGTAGAAGGCGTAGCTACAAATCCATGCGAAAAAAATGGGTTAGCTACAAATACTTGTGATATTAATTATTTAGCTACAACTGCATGCGAAACTAACGAGTTAGCTTCAAATCCATGCGAAACACACGATTTATCTTCAAATCAATGCGATGTAGAAGGCTTAGATTCAAATCCATGCGAAACAAATGATTTAGCTTCAAATGAATGCGAAGTAGAAGGCTTAGATTCAAATCCATGCAAAACAAATGGTTTAGCTACAAATCAATGCGATGTAGAAGGTTTAGCTTCAAATCCATGCGAAACACATGATTTAGCTGCAAATCAATGCGATTTATAAGGTTTAGATTCAAATCCGTGCGATACACTAGATTTAGCTTCAAATCAATGCGATGTAGAAGGTTTAGCTTCAAATCCATGCGAAACACATGATTTAGCTGCAAATCAATGCGATGAAGAAGGTTTAGCTTCAAATCCATGCAAAACAAATGGTTTAGCTACAAATACTTGTGATATACATTATTTAGCTACAACTGCATGCGAAACAAACGAGTTAGCTTCAAATCCATGCGATACACATGATTTAGCTTCAAATACTTGTGATATAAGTGATATAGCTTCAAAAGCTGTAGGAACAAACGAGGTAGCTTCAATTCCATGCGAGACACATGATTTAGCTTAAAATCAATGCGATGTAGAAGGTTTTCCTTCAAATCCATACGAAACACATGATTTAGCTTCAAATCAATTCGAAGGACAAGGCTTAGATTCAAATCCATGCGAAACAAATGGTTTAGCTACAAATACTTGTGATATACATTATTTAGCTACAACTGCATGCGAAACGAACGAGTTAGCTTCAAATCCATGCGATACACATGATTTAGCTTCAAATCATGCGATGCAGAAGGCTTAGCTTCAAATCCACGCGATACACAAGATTTAGCTTCAAATCAATGCGATGTAGTAGGTTCAGCTTCAAATCCATGCGACACATATGATTTAGCTTCAAATACTTGCGATATAAGTGATAGAGCTTCAAAAGCTGTAGGAACAAACGAGGTAGCTTCAATTCCATGCCAGACACATGATTTAGCTTAAAATCAATGCGATGTAGAAGGTTCTACTTCAAATCCATACGACACATATGATTTAGCTTCAAATACTTCCGGTATAAGTGATATATCTTCAAAAGCTGGAGGAACAAGCGAGGTAGCTTCAATTCCATACGAAACACATGATTTAGCTTCAAAACAATGCGATGTAGAAGGTTCTGCTTCAAACCCATACGACCCACATGATTTAGCTTCAAATACTTGCGATATAAGTGATACAGGTTCAAAAGCTGGAGGGACATACGAGGTAGATTCAATTCCATGCGAAACAAATGATTTAGCTTCAAATCAATGCGAAGTAGAAGGCGTAGCTACAAATCCATGCGAAAAAAATGGTTTAGCTACAAATACTTGTGATATAAATTATTTAGCTACAACTGCATGCGAAACTAACCAGTTAGCTTCAAATCCATGCGAAACACACGATTTATCTTCAAATCAATGCGATGTAGAAGGCTTAGATTCAAATCCCTGCGAAACAAATGATTTAGCTTCAAATGAATGCGAAGTAGAAGGCTTAGATTCAAATCCATGCAAAACAAATGGTTTAGCTACAAATCAATGCGATGTAGAAGGTTTAGCTTCAAATCCATGCGAGACACATGATTTAGCTTAAAATCAATGCGATGTAGAAGGTTTAGGTTCAAATCCATACGAAACACATGATTTAGCTTCAAATCAATTCGAAGGACAAGACTTAGTTTCAAATCCATGCGAAACAAATGATTTAGCTTCAAATGAATGCGAAGTAGAAGGCTTAGATTGAAATCCATGCAAAACAAATGGTTTAGCTACAAATCAATGCGATGTAGAAGGTTTAGCTTCAAATCCATGCGAAACACATGATTTAGCTGCAAATCAATGCGATCTATAAGGTTTAGATTCAAATCCGTGCGATACACTAGATTTAGCTTCAAATCAATGCGATGTAGTAGGTTCAGCTTCAAATCCATGCGACACATATGATTTAGCTTCCAATACTTGCGATATAAGTGATATAGCTTCAAAAGCTGTAGGAACAAACGAGGTAGCTTCAATTCCAAGCGAGACACATGATTTAGCTTAAAATCAATGCGATGTAGAAGGTTTAGCTTCAAATCCATACGAAACACATGATTTAGCTTCAAATCAATTCGAAGGACAAGGCTTAGATTCAAATCCATGCGAAACAAATGGTTTAGCTACAAATACTTGTGATATACATTATTTAGCTACAACTGCATGCGAAACGAACGAGTTAGCTTCAAATCCATGCGATGCACATGATTTAGCTTCAAATCATGCGATGCAGAAGGCTTAGCTTCAAATCCATGCGATACACAAGATTTACCTTCAAATCAATGCGATGTAGAAGGTTCTGCTTCAAACCCATACGACCCATATGATTTAGCTTCAAATACTTGCAATATAAGTGATACAGGTGCAAAAGCTGGAGGGACATACGAGGTAGATTCAATTCCATGCGAAACAAATGATTTAGCTTCAAATCAATGCGAAGTAGAAGGCGTAGCTGCAAATCCATGCGAAAAAAATGGTTTAGCTACAAATACTTGTGATATAAATTATTTAGCTACAACTGCATGCGAAACTAACGAGTTAGCTTCAAATCCATGCGAAACACACGATTTATCTTCAAATCAATGCGATGTAGAAGGCTTAGATTCAAATCCCTGCGAAACAAATGATTTAGCTTCAAATACTTGTGATATACATTATTTAGCTACAACTGCATGCGAAATGAACGAGTTAGCTTCAAATCCATGCGATACACATGATTTAGCTTCAAATCAATGCGATGTAGAAGGCTTAGCTTCAAATCCATGCGATACACAAGATTTAGCTTCAAATAAATGCGATGTAGTAGCTTCAGCTTCAAATCCATGCGACACATATGATTTAGCTTCAAATACTTGCGATATATGTGATATAGCTACAACAGCTGTAGGAACAAAAGAGGTAGCTTCAATTCCATGCGAGACACATGATTTAGCTTAAAATCAATGCGATGTAGAAGGTTTAGCTTCAAATCCATACGAAACACATGATTTAGCTTCAAATCAATTCGAAGGACAAGGCTTAGATTCAAATCCATGCGAAACAAATGATTTAGCTTCAAATGAATGCGAAGTAGAAGGCGTAGCTACAAATCCATGCGAAAAAAATGGTTTAGCTACAAATACTTGTGATGTACATTATTTAGCTACAACTGCATGCGAAACTAACGAGTAAGCTTCAAATCCATGCGAAACACATTATTTAGCTGCAAATCAGTGCGAAGTAGAAGGCTAGGGTTCAAATCAGTGCGATTCAAATGGTTCATCTTCAAATACTTCTGAAAAACATGATTTAGCTTGAACTGCATGCGAAACACATGATTTAGCTTCAAATCAATGCGACATAGAAGGTTTAGCTTCAAATCCATGCAAAACACGTGATTTAACCTCCAATTAATGCGAAGTAGAAGGCTTAGCTTCAAATCCATTCGAATCAAATGGTTTAGCTTCAATACTTGTGATATACGTTATTTAGATTTAACTGCATGCGCAACGAATGAGTTAGCTTCAAATCCATGCGAAACACATGATTTAGCTGCAAATCAATGCGATGAAGAAGGTTTAGCTTCAAATCCACGCGAAACAAATGATTTAGCTGCAAATCAATGCGATGTAGAAGGTTTAGCTTCAAATCCATGCGATATACTAGATTTAGCTTCAAATCATTGCGATGTAGAAGGTTCTGGTTCGAATTCATACGACCCATATGATTTAGCTTCAAATACTTGCGATATAAGTGATACAGCTTCAAAAGCTGGAGCAACAAACGAGGTAGCTTCAATTCCATGCGGAACAAATGATTTAGCTTCAAATCAATTCGAAGTAGTAGGCTTAGCTTCAAGTTCATGCGAAACAAATGGTTTAGCTACAAATACTTGTGATATCCATTATATAGCTACAAAAGCATGCGAAACAAACGAGTTAGCATCAAATCCATGCGAAACACATGATTAAGCTTCAAATCAATGCGATGTAGATGGATTGCTTCAAATCCATGCGATACACAAGATTTAGCTTCAAATCAATGCGATGTAGTAGGTTCAGCTTCAAATCCATGCAATATAAACCATATAGCTTCAAAAGCAGGAGGAACAAACGAGGTAGCTTCAATTCCATGCGAAACAAATGATTTAGCTTCAAATCAATACGAAGTAGAAGGCGTAGCTTCAAATCCATGCGATAAAAATGGTTTAGCTACAAATACTTGTGATATACATTATTAAGCTACAACTGCATGCGAAACAAACGAGTTAGCATCAAATCCATGCGATACACATGATTTAGCTTCAAATCAATGCGATGTAGTTGGTTCAGCTTCAAATCCATGCGATATAAGTGATATAGCTTCAAATGCAGGAGGAACAAACGAGGTAGCTTCAATTCCATGCGAAACAAATGATTTAGCTTCAAATCAAAGCGAAGTAGAAGGCTAAGCTTTAAATCCATGCAAAACAAATGGTTTAGCTACAAATACTTGTGATATACATTATTTAGCTACAACTGCATGCGAAATGAACGAGTTAGCTTCAAATCCATGCGATACACATGATTTAGCTTCAAATCAATGCGATGTAGAAGGCTTAGCTTCAAATCCATTCGAATCAAATGGTTTAGCTTCAAATACTTGTGATATACGTTATTTAGATTTAACTGCATGCGCAACGAATGAGTTAGCTTCAAATCCATGCGAAACACATGATTTAGCTGCAAATCAATGCGATGAAGAAGGTTTAGCTTCAAATCCACGCGAAACAAATGATTTAGCTGCAAATCAATGCGATGTAGAAGGTTTAGCTTCAAATCCATGCGATATACTAGATTTAGCTTCAAATCATTGCGATGTAGAAGGTTCTGGTTCGAATTCATACGACCCATATGATTTAGCTTCAAATACTTGCGATATAAGTGATACAGCTTCAAAAGCTGGAGCAACAAACGAGGTAGCTTCAATTCCATGCGGAACAAATGATTTAGCTTCAAATCAATTCGAAGTAGTAGGCTTAGCTTCAAGTTCATGCGAAACAAATGGTTTAGCTACAAATACTTGTGATATCCATTATATAGCTACAAAAGCATGCGAAACAAACGAGTTAGCATCAAATCCATGCGAAACACATGATTAAGCTTCAAATCAATGCGATGTAGATGGATTGCTTCAAATCCATGCGATACACAAGATTTAGCTTCAAATCAATGCGATGTAGTAGGTTCAGCTTCAAATCCATGCAATATAAACCATATAGCTTCAAAAGCAGGAGGAACAAACGAGGTAGCTTCAATTCCATGCGAAACAAATGATTTAGCTTCAAATCAATACGAAGTAGAAGGCGTAGCTTCAAATCCATGCGATAAAAATGGTTTAGCTACAAATACTTGTGATATACATTATTAAGCTACAACTGCATGCGAAACAAACGAGTTAGCATCAAATCCATGCGATACACATGATTTAGCTTCAAATCAATGCGATGTAGTTGGTTCAGCTTCAAATCCATGCGATATAAGTGATATAGCTTCAAATGCAGGAGGAACAAACGAGGTAGCTTCAATTCCATGCGAAACAAATGATTTAGCTTCAAATCAAAGCGAAGTAGAAGGCTAAGCTTTAAATCCATGCAAAACAAATGGTTTAGCTACAAATACTTGTGATATACATTATTTAGCTACAACTGCATGCGAAATGAACGAGTTAGCTTCAAATCCATGCGATACACATGATTTAGCTTCAAATCAATGCGATGTAGAAGGCTTAGCTTCAAATCCATGCGATACACAAGATTTAGCTTCAAATCAATGCGATGTAGTAGGTTCAGCTTCAAATCCATGCGACACATATGATTTAGCTTCAAATACTTGCGATATAAGTGATATAGCTTCAAAAGCTGTAGGAACAAACGAGGTAGCTTCTATTCCATGCGAGACACATGATTTAGCTTAAAATCAATGCGATGTAGACGGTTTAGCTTCAAATCCATACGAAACATATGATTTAGCTTCAAATCAATTCGAAGGCCAAGGCTTAGATTCACATCCATGCGAAACATATGATTTAGCTGCAAATCAATGTGATGTAGAAGGTTTAGCTTCAAATCCATGCGATACACACGATTTAGCTTCAAATCAATGCGCTGTAGAAGGTTCAGCTTCAAATCCATGCGGCACATATGATTTAGCTTCAAATATTTGCGATATAAGTGATATAGTTTCAAATGGAGGCGAAACGAACGAGTTAGCTTCAAATCCATGCCAAACACATGATTTAGCTGCAAATCAATGCGATGTAGAAGGTTTAGCTTCAAATCCATGCGAAACACATTATTTAGCTGCAAATCAGTGCGAAGTAGAAGGGTCGGGTTCAAATCAATGCGATTCAAATGGTTCATCTTCAAATACTTGTGAAAGACATGATTTAGCTTCAACTGCATGCGAAACACATGATTTAGCTTCAAATCAATGCGATGTAGAAGGCGTAGCTACAAATCCATGCGAAAAAAATGGTTTAGCTACAAATACTTGTGATATAAATTATTTAGCTACAACTGCATGCGAAACTAACGAGGTAGCTTCAAATCCATGCGAAACACACGATTTATCTTCAAATCAATGCGATGTAGAAGGCTTAGATTCAAATCCATGCGAAACAAATGATTTAGCTTCAAATGAATGCGAAGTAGAAGGCTTAGATTCAAATTCATGCAAAACAAATGGTTTAGCTACAAATCAATGCGATGTAGAAGGTTTAGCTTCAAATCCATGCGAAACACATGATTTAGCTGCAAATCAATGCGATGTATAAGGTTTAGATTCAAACCCATGCGATGCACATGATTTAGCTTCAAATCATGCGATGCAGAAGGCTTAGCTTCAAATCCATGCGATACACAAGATTTAGCTTCAAATCAATGCGATGTAGAAGGTTCTGCTTCAAACCCATACGACCCATATGATTTAGCTTCAAATACTTGCGATATAAGTGATACAGGTTCAAAAGCTGGAGGGACATACGAGGTAGATTCAATTCCATGCGAAACAAATGATTTAGCTTCAAATCAATGCGAAGTAGAAGGCGTAGCTACAAATCCATGCGAAAAAAATGGTTTAGCTACAAATACTTGTGATATAAATTATTTAGCTACAACTGCATGCGAAACTAACGAGTTAGCTTCAAATCCATGCGAAACACACGATTTATCTTCAAATCAATGCGATGTAGAATGCTTAGATTCAAATCCCTGCGAAACAAATGATTTAGCTTCAAATGAATGCGAAGTAGAAGGCTTAGATTCAAATCCATGCAAAACAAATGGTTTAGCTACAAATCAATGCGATGTAGAAGGTTTAGCTTCAAATCCATGCGAGACACATGATTTAGCTTAAAATCAATGCGATGTAGAAGGTTTAGCTTCAAATCCATACGAAACACATGATTTAGCTTCAAATCAATTCGAAAGACAAGACTTATATTCAAATCCATGCGAAACAAATGATTTAGCTTCAAATGAATGCGAAGTAAAAGGCTTAGATTGAAATCCATGCAAAACAAATGGTTTAGCTACAAATCAATGCGATGTAGAAGGTTTAGCTTCAAATCCATGCGAAACACATGATTTAGCTGCAAATCAATGCGATCTATAAGGTTTAGATTCAAATCCGTGCGATACACTAGATTTAGCTTCAAATCAATGCGATGTAGAAGGTTTAGCTTCAAATCCATGCGAAACACATGATTTAGATGCAAATCAATGCGATGAAGAAGGTTTAGCTTCAAATCCATGCGATACACTAGATTTAGCTTCAAAACAATGCGATGTAGAAGGATCTGCTTCAATTCCATACGACACATATGATTTAGCTTCAAATACTTGCGATATAAGTGATACAGCTTCAAAAGCTGGAGGAACAAACGAGGTAGCTTCAATTCCATGCGAAACAAATGATTTAGCTTCAAGTCAATGCGAAGTAGAAGGCTTAGCTTCAAATTCATGCGAAACAAATGGTTTAGCTACAAATACTTGTGATATACATTATATAGCTACAACTGCATGCGAAACGAACGAGTTAACTTCAAATCCATGCGATACACATGATTTAGCTTCAAATAATGCGATGCAGAAGGCTTAGCTTCAAATACATGCGATACACAAGATTTAGCTTCAAATCAATGCGATGTAGTAGGTTCAGCTTCAAATCCATGCGACACATATGATTTAGCTTCAAATACTTGCGATATAAGTGATATAGCTTCAAAAGCTGTAGGAACAAACGAGGTAGCTTCAATTCCATGCGAGACACATGATTTAGCTTAAAATCAATGCGATGTAGAAGGTTTAGCTTCAAATCCATACGAAACATATGATTTAGCTTCAAATCAATTCGAAGGCCAAGGCTTAGATTCACATCCATGCGAAACAAATGATTTAGCTGCAAATCAATGTGATGTAGAAGGTTTAGCTTCAAATCCATGCGATACACACGATTTAGCTTCAAATCAATGCGCTGTAGAAGGTTCAGCTTCAAATCCATGCGGCACATATGATTTAGCTTCAAATATTTGCGATATAAGTGATATAGTTTCAAATGGAGGCGAAACGAACGAGTTAACTTCAAATCCATGCGAAACACATGATTTATCTGCAAATCAATGCGATGAAGAAGGTTTAGCTTCAAATCCATGCGAAACAAATGATTTAGCTTCAAATCAATGCGATGTAGAAGGTTCTGCTTCAAACCCATACGACCCATATGATTTAGCTTCAAATACTTGCGATATAAGTGATACAGCTTCAAAAGCTGGAGGGACATACGAGGTAGATTCAATTCCATGCGAAACAAATGATTTAGCTTCAAATCAATGCGAAGTAGAAGGCGTAGCTGCCAAATCCATGCGAAAAAAATGGTTTAGCTACAAATACTTGTGATATAAATTATTTAGCTACAACTGCATGCGAAACTAACGAGTTAGCTTCAAATCCATGCGAAACACACGATTTATCTTCAAATCAATGCGATGTAGAAGGCTTAGATTCAAATCCATGCGAAACAAATGATTTAGCTTCAAATGAATGCGAAGTAGAAGGCTTAGATTCAAATCCATGCAAAACAAATGGTTTAGCTACAAATCAATGCGATGTAGAAGGTTTAGCTTCAAATCCATGCGAAACACATGATTTAGCTGCAAATCAATGCGATGTATAAGGTTTAGATTCAAATCCGTGGGATACACTAGATTTAGCTTCAAATCAATGCGATGTAGAAGGTTTAGCTTCAAATCCATGCGAAACACATGATTTAGCTGCAAATCAATGCGATGAAGAAGGTTTAGCTTCAAATCCATGCAAAACAAATGGTTTAGCTACAAATACTTGTGATATACATTATTTAGCTACAACTGCATGCGAAACAAACGAGTTAGCTTCAAATCCGAGCGATACACATGATTTAGCTTCAAATACTTGTGATATAAGTGATATAGCTTCAAAAGCTGTAGGAACAAACGAGGTAGCTTCAATTCCATGCGAGACACATGATTTAGCTTCAAATCAATGCGAAGTAGAAGGCTTAGCTTCAAATTCATGGGAAACAAATGGTTTAGCTACAAATCAATGCGAAGTAGAAGTAGTAGCTTAAATCGATGCGAAACAAATGGTTTAGCTACAAATACTTGAGATATTCATTATTTAGCTACAATTGCATGCGAAACTACCGAGTTAGCTTCAAATCCATGCGAATCACACGATTTATCTTCAAATCAATGCGATGTAGAAGGTTTAGCTTCAAATCCATGCGATACACTAGATTTAGCTTCAAAACAATGCGATGTAGAAGGATCTGCTTCAAATCCATACGACACATATGATTTAGCTTCAAATACTTGCGATATAAGTGATACAGCTACAAAAGCAGGAGGAACAAACGAGGTGGCTTCAATTCCATGCGAAACAAATGATTTAGCTTCAAATACTTGCGATATAAGTGATACATCTTCAAAAGCTGGAGGAACAAACGAGGTAGCTTCAATTCCATGCGAAACAAATGATTTAGCTTCAAATCAATGCGAAGTAGAAGGCTTAGCTTCAAATTCATGCGAAACAAATGGTTTAGCTACAAATACTTGTGATATACATTATATAGCTACAACTGCATGCGAAACAAACGAGTTAGCACCAAATCCATGCGAAACACATGATTAAGCTTCAAATCAATGCGATGTAGATGGTTTGCTTCAAATCCATGCGATACACAAGATTTAGCTTAAAATCAATGCGATGTAGAAGGTTTAGCTTCAAATCCAAACGAAACACATGATTTAGCTTCAAATCAATTCGAAGGACAAGGCTTAGATTCTAATCCATGCGAAACAAATGATTTAGCTGCAAATCAATGCGATGTAGAAGCTTTAGCTTCAAATCCACGCGATACACTAGATTTAGCTTCAAATCAATGCGATGTAGAAGGCTTAGCTTCAAATCCATGCGATACACAAGATTTAGCTTCAAATCAAAGCGATGTAGTAGGTTCAGCTTCAAATCCATGCGATATAAGTGATATAGCTTTAAATGCAGGAGGAACAAACGAGGTAGCTTCAATTCCATGCGAAACAAATGATTTAGCTTCAAATCAATGCGAAGTAGAAGGCTAAGCTTTAAATCCATGCGATACACAAGATTTAGCTTCAACTCATGCGATGCAGAAGGCTTAGCTTCAAATCCATGCGATACACAAGATTTAGCTTCAAATCAATGCGATGTAGTAGGTTCAGCTTCAAATCCAGGCGACACATATGATTTAGCTTCCAATACTTGCGATATAAGTGATATAGCTTCAAAAGCTGTAGGAACAAACGAGGTAGCTTCAATTCCATGCGAGACACATGATTTAGCTTAAAATCAATGCGATGTAGAAGGTTTAGCTTCAAATCCATAAGAAACACATGATTTAGCTTCAAATCAATTCGAAGGACAAGACTTAGATTCAAATACATGCGAAACAAATGATTTAGCTCCAAATCAATTCGAAGGACAAGACTTAGATTCAAATACATGCGAAACAAATGATTTAGCTCCAAATGAATGCGAAGTAGAAGGCTTAGCTTCAAATCCATGCAAAACAAATGGTTTAGCTACAAATACTTGTGATGTACATTATTTAGCTACAACTGCATGCGAAACTAACGAGTTAGCTTCAAATCCATGCGAAACACACGATTTATCTTCAAATCAATGCGATGTAGAAGGTTTAGCTTCAAATCAATAAGAGGTAGAAGGTTTAGCATCAAATCAATAGAATATAGAAGGTTTAACTTCAAATCAATGCGATGTAGGAGGTTTAGCTTCAAATCCATACGAAACACATGATTTAGCTTCAAATCAATTCGAAGGACAAGGCTTAGATTCAAATCCATGCGAAGCAAATGATTTAGTTTCAAATGAATGCGAAGTAGAAGGCTTAGCTTCATATCCATGCGAATCAAATGGTTTAGCTTCAAATAATTGTGATATACGTTATTTAGATTTAACTGCATGCGGAACGAACGAGATAGCTTCAAATCCATGCAAAACACATGATTTTTGCTGCCAATTAATGCGATGTAGAAGGTTTAGCTTCAAATCCATGCGATACACTAGATTTAGCTTCAAATCAATGCGATGTGGAAGGTTCTACTTCAAATCCGTACGACACATATGATTTAGCATCAAATACTTCCGGTATAAATGATATAGCTTCAAAAGCTGGAGGAACAAGCGAGGTAGCTTCAATTCCATGCGAAACAAATGATTTAGCTTCAAATCAATGCGAAGTAGAAGGCTTAGCTTCAAATTCATGGGAAATAAATGGTTTAGCTACAAATACTTGTGATATACATTATTTAGCTACAACTGCATGCGAAACAAACGAGTTAGCATCAAATCCATGCGAAACACATGATTAAGCTTCAAATCAATGCGATGAAGATGGTTTTCTTCAAATCCATGCGATACACAAGATTTAGCTTCAAATCAATGCGATGTAGTAGGTTCAGCTTCAAATCCATGCGATATAAGTGATATAGCTTCAAATGCAGGAGGAACAAACGAGGTAGCTTCAATTCCATGCGAAACAAATGATTTAGCTTCAAATCAATGCGAAGTAGAAGGCTAAGCTTTAAATCCATGCGATACACAAGATTTAGCTTCAACTCATGCGATGCAGAAGGCTTAGCTTCAAATCCATGCGATACACAAGATTTAGCTTCAAATCAATGCGATGTAGTAGGTTCAGCTTCAAATCCATGCGACACATATGATTTAGCTTCAAATACTTGCGATATAATTGATATAGCTTCAAAAGCTGTAGGAACAAACGAGGTAGCTTCAATTCCATGCGAGATACATGATTTAGCTTAAAATCAATGCGATGTAGAAGGTTTAGCTTCAAATCCATACGAAACACATGATTTAGATTCAAATCAATTCGAAGGACAAGGCTTAGATTCAAATACATGCGAAACAAATGATTTAGCTTCAAATGAATGCGAAGTAGAAGGCTTAGCTTCAAATCCATGCAAAACAAATGGTTTAGCTACAAATACTTGTGATATACATTATTTAGCTACAACTGCATGCGAAACAAACGAGTTAGCTTCAAATCCATGCGATACACATGATTTAGCTTCAAATACTTGCGATATAAGTGATATAGCTTCAAAAGCTGTAGGAACAAACGAGGTAGCTTCAATTCCATTCGAGACACATGATTTAGCTTCAAGTCAATGCGATGTAGAAGGTTTAGCTTCAAATCCATACGAAACATATGATTTAGCTTCAAATCAATTCGAAGGCCAAGGCTTAAACACATGATTAAGCTTCAAATTAATGCGATGTAGTTGGTTTGCTTCAAATCCATGCGATACACAAGATTTAGCTTCAAATCAATCCGATGTAGTAGGTTCAGCTTCAAATCCATGCAATATAAATCATATAGCTTCTAAAGCAGGAGGAACAAACAAGGTAGCTTCAATTACATGCGAAACAAATGATTTAGCTTCAAATCAATGCGAAGTAGAAGGCGTAGCTACAAATCCATGCGAAAAAAATGGTTTAGCTACAAATACTTGTGATATACATTATTTAGCTACAACTGCATGCGAAACTAACGAGTTAGCTTCAAATCCATGCGAAACACACGATTTATCTTCAAATCAATGCGATGTAGAAGGCTAAGCTTTAAATCCATGCAAAACAAATGGTTTAGCTACAAATACTTGTGATATACATTATTTAGCTACAACTGCATGCGAAATGAACGAGTTAGCTTCAAATCCATGCGATACACATGATTTAGCTTCAAATCAATGCGATGTAGAAGGCTTAGCTTCAAATCCATGCGATACACAAGATTTAGCTTCTTATAAATGCGATGTAGTAGGTTCAGCTTCAAATCCATGCGACACATATGATTTAGCTTCAAATACTTGCGATATATGTGATATAGCTACAAAAGCTGTAGGAACAAAAGAGGTAGCTTCAATTCCATGCGAGACACATGATTTAGCTTAAAATCAATGCGATGTAGAAGGTTTAGCTTCAAATCCATACGAAACACATGATTTAGCTTCAAATCAATTCGAAGGACAAGGCTTAGATTCAAATCCATGCGAAACAAATGATTTAGCTTCAAATGAATGCGAAGTAGAAGGCGTAGCTACAAATCCATGCGAAAAAAATGGTTTAGCTACAAATACTTGTGATATACATTATTAAGCTACAACTGCATGCGAAACAAACGAGTTAGCATCAAATCCATGCGATACACATGATTTAGCTTCAAATCAATGCGATGTAGTTGGTTCAGCTTCAAATCCATGCGATATAAGTGATATAGCTTCAAATGCAGGAGGAACAAACGAGGTAGCTTCAATTCCATGCGAAACAAATGATTTAGCTTCAAATCAAAGCGAAGTAGAAGGCTAAGCTTTAAATCCATGCAAAACAAATGGTTTAGCTACAAATACTTGTGATATACATTATTTAGCTACAACTGCATGCGAAATGAACGAGTTAGCTTCAAATCCATGCGATACACATGATTTAGCTTCAAATCAATGCGATGTAGAAGGCTTAGCTTCAAATCCATGCGATACACAAGATTTAGCTTCAAATCAATGCGATGTAGTAGGTTCAGCTTCAAATCCATGCGACACATATGATTTAGCTTCAAATACTTGCGATATAAGTGATATAGCTTCAAAAGCTGTAGGAACAAACGAGGTAGCTTCAATTCCATGCGAGACACATGATTTAGCTTAAAATCAATGCGATGTAGAAGGTTTATCTTCAAATCCATACGAAACATATGATTTAGCTTCAAATCAATTCGAAGGCCAAGGCTTAGATTCACATCCATGCGAAACATATGATTTAGCTGCAAATCAATGTGATGTAGAAGGTTTAGCTTCAAATCCATGCGATACACACGATTTAGCTTCAAATCAATGCGCTGTAGAAGGTTCAGCTTCAAATCCATGCGGCACATATGATTTAGCTTCAAATATTTGCGATATAAGTGATATAGTTTCAAATGGAGGCGAAACGAACGAGTTAGCTTCAAATCCATGCCAAACACATGATTTAGCTGCAAATCAATGCGATGTAGAAGGTTTAGCTTCAAATCCATGCGAAACACATTATTTAGCTGCAAATCAGTGCGAAGTAGAAGGGTCGGGTTCAAATCAATGCGATTCAAATGGTTCATCTTCAAATACTTGTGAAAGACATGATTTAGCTTCAACTGCATGCGAAACACATGATTTAGCTTCAAATCAATGCGATGTAGAAGGTTTAGCTTCAAATCCATGCAAAACACGTGATTTAACTTCCAATTAATGCGAAGTAGAAGGCTTAGCATCAAATCCATGAGAATCAAATGCTTTAGCTTCAAATACTTGTGATATACGTTATTTAGATTTAACTGCATGCGCAACGAACGAGTTAACTTCAAATCCATGCGAAACACATGATTTAGCTGCAAATCAATGCGATGAAGAAGGTTTAGCTTCAAATCCATGCGAAACAAATGATTTAGCTTCAAATCAATGCGATGTAGAAGGTTCTGCTTCAAACCCATACGACCCATATGATTTAGCTTCAAATACTTGCGATATAAGTGATACAGCTTCAAAAGCTGGAGGGACATACGAGGTAGATTCAATTCCATGCGAAACACATGATTTAGCTTCAAATCAATGCGAAGTAGAAGGCGTAGCTACAAATCCATGCGAAAAAAATGGTTTAGCTACAAATACTTGTGATATAAATTATTTAGCTACAACTGCATGCGAAACTAACGAGGTAGCTTCAAATCCATGCGAAACACACGATTTATCTTCAAATCAATGCGATGTAGAAGGCTTAGATTCAAATCCATGCGAAACAAATGATTTAGCTTCAAATGAATGCGAAGTAGAAGGCTTAGATTCAAATTCATGCAAAACAAATGGTTTAGCTACAAATCAATGCGATGTAGAAGGTTTAGCTTCAAATCCATGCGAAACACATGATTTAGCTGCAAATCAATGCGATGTATAAGGTTTAGATTCAAATCCGTGCGATACACTAGATTTAGCTTCAAATCAATGCGATGTAGAAGGTTTAGCTTCAAATCCATGCGAAACACATGATTTAGCTGCAAATCAATGCGATGAAGAAGGTTTAGCTTCAAATCCATGCAAAACAAATGGTTTAGCTACAAATACTTGTGATATACATTATTTAGCTACAACTGCATGCGAAACAAACGAGTTAGCTTCAAATCCATGCGATACACATGATTTAGCTTCAAATACTTGTGATATAAGTGATATAGCTTCAAAAGCTGTAGGAACAAACGAGGTAGCTTCAATTCCATGCGAGACACATGATTTAGCGTCAAATCAATGCGAAGTAGAAGGCTTAGCTTCAAATTCATGGGAAACAAATGGTTTAGCTACAAATCAATGCGAAGTAGAAGGAGTAGCTTAAATCGATGCGAAACAAATGGTTTAGCTACAAATACTTGAGATATTCATTATTTAGCTACAACTGCATGCGAAACTACCGAGTTAGCTTCAAATCCATGCGAATCACACGATTTATCTTCAAATCAATGCGATGTAGAAGGTTTAGCTTCAAATCCATACGAAACACATGATTTAGCTTCAAATCAATTCGAAGGACAAGGCTTAGATTCAAATCCATGCGAAACAAATGGTTTAGCTACAAATACTTGTGATATACATTATTTAGCTACAACTGCATGCGAAACGAACGAGCTAGCTTCAAATCCATGCGATACACATGATTTAGCTTCAAATCATGCGATGCAGAAGGCTTAGCTTCAAATCCATGCGATACACAAGATTTAACTTCAAATCAATGCGATGTAGAAGGTTCTGCTTCAAACCCATACGACCCATATGATTTAGCTTCAAATACTTGCGATATAAGTGATACAAGTTTCTAAAGCTGGAGGGACATACGAGGTAGATTCAATTCCATGCGAAACAAATGATTTAGCTTCAAATCAATGCGAAGTAGAAGGCGTAGCTACAAATCCATGCGAAAAAAATGGTTTAGCTACAAATACTTGTGATATAAATTATTTAGCTACAACTGCATGCGAAACTAACGAGTTAGCTTCAAATCCATGCGAAACACACGATTTATCTTCAAATCAATGCGATGTAGAAGGCTTAGATTCAAAACCAATGCGAAACAAATGATTTAGCTTCAAATCAATGCGAAGTAGAAGGCTTAGCTTCAAATTCATGGAAAATAAATGGTTTAGCTACAAATACTTGTGATATACATTATTTAGCTACAACTGCATGCGAAACAAACGAGTTAGCATCAAATCCATGCGGAACACATGATTAAGCTTCAAATCAATACGATGAAGATGGTTTTCTTCAAATCCATGCGATACACAAGATTTAGCTTCAAATCAATGCGATGTAGTAGGTTCAGCTTCAAATCCATGCGATACACTAGATTTAGCTTCAAATCAATGCGATGTAGTAGGTTCAGCTTCAAATCCATGATACACATATGATTTAGCTTCCAATACTTGCGATATAAGTGATATAGCTTCAAAAGCTGTAGGAACAAACGAGGTAGCTTCAATTCCATGCGAGACACATGATTTAGCTTAAAATCAATGCGATGTAGAAGGTTTAGCTTCAAATCCATACGAAACACATGATTTAGCTTCAAATCAATTCGAAGGACAAGACTTAGATTCAAATCCATGCGAAACAAATGATTTAGCTTCAAATGAATGCGAAGTAGAAGGCTTAGATTCAAATCCATGCAAAACAAATGGTTTAGCTACAAATCAATGCGATGTAGAAGGTTTAGCTTCAAATCCATGCGAAACACATGATTTAGCTGCAAATCAATGCGATGTATAAGGTTTAGATTCAAATCCGTGCGATACACTAGATTTAGCTTCAAATCAATGCGATGTAGAAGGTTTAGCTTCAAATCCATGCGAAACACATGATTTAGATGCAAATCAATGCGATGAAGAAGGTTTAGCTTCAAATCCATGCGATACACTAGATTTAGCTTCAAAACAATGCGATGTAGAAGGATCTGCTTCAATTCCATACGACACAAATGATTTAGCTTCAAATACTTGCGATATAAGTGATACAGCTTCAAAAGCTGGAGGAACAAACGAGGTGGCTTCAATTCCATGCGAAACAAATGATTTAGCTTCAAATCAATGCGAAGTAGAAGGCTTAGCTTCAAATTCATGCGAAACAAATGGTTTAGCTACAAATACTTGTCATATACATTATATAGCTACAACTGCATGCGAAACAAACGAGTTAGCATCAAATCCATGCGAAACACATGATTAATCTTCAAATCAATGCGATGTAGATGGTTTGCTTCAAATCCATGCGATACACAAGATTTAGCTTAAAATCAATGCGATGTAGAAGGTTTAGCTTCAAATCCATACGAAACACATGATTTAGCTTCAAATCAATTCGAAGGACAAGGCTTAGATTCTAATCCATGCGAAACAAATGATTTAGCTGCAATTCAATGCGATGTAGAAGGTTTAGCTTCAAATCCACGCGATACACTAGATTTAGCTTCAAATCAATGCGACGTAGAAGGCTTAGCTTCAAATCCATGCGATACACAAGATTTAGCTTCAAATCAATGCGATGTAGTAGGTTCATCTTCAAATCCATGCGATATAAGTGATATAGTTTTAAATGCAGGAGGAACAAACGAGGTAGCTTCAATTCCATGCGAAACAAATGATTTAGCTTCAAATCAATGCCAAGTAGAAGGCTAAGCTTTAAATCCATGCAAAACAAATGATTTAGCTACAAATACTTGTGATATACATTATTTAGCTACAACTGCATGCGAAACGAACGAGTTAACTTCAAATCCATGCGATACACATGATTTAGCTTCAAATAATGCGATGCAGAAGGCTTAGCTTCAAATACATGCGATACACAAGATTTAGCTTCAAA
The DNA here is from genome assembly GCF_051020955.1 of Megalopta genalis. Taxonomy (NCBI): domain Eukaryota; kingdom Metazoa; phylum Arthropoda; class Insecta; order Hymenoptera; family Halictidae; genus Megalopta; species Megalopta genalis. Next base: position 172,657 of record NW_027476456.1, on the reverse strand, counting down.
TCAATGCGATGTAGTAGGTTCAGCTTCAAATCCATGCGACACATATGATTTAGCTTCAAATTCTTGCGATATAAGTGATATAGCTTCAAAAGCTGTAGGAACAAACGAGGTAGCTTCAATTCCATGCGAGACACATGATTTAGCTTAAAATCAATGCGATGTAGAAGGTTTAGCTTCAAATCCATACGAAACATATGATTTAGCTTCAAATCAATTCGAAGGCCAAGGCTTAGATTCACATCCATGCGAAACATATGATTTAGCTGCAAATCAATGTGATGTAGAAGGTTTAGCTTCAAATCCATGCGATACACACGATTTAGCTTCAAATCAATGCGCTGTAGAAGGTTCAGCTTCAAATCCATGCGGCACATATGATTTAGCTTCAAATATTTGCGATATAAGTGATATAGTTTCAAATGGAGGCGAAACGAACGAGTTAGCTTCAAATCCATGCGAAACACATGATTTAGCTGCAAATCAATGCGATGTAGAAGGTTTAGCTTCAAATCCATGCGAAACACATTATTTAGCTGCAAATCAGTGCGAAGTAGAAGGGTCGGGTTCAAATCAATGCGATTCAAATGGTTCATCTTCAAATACTTGTGAAAGACATGATTTAGCTTCAACTGCATGCGAAACACATGATTTAGCTTCAAATCAATGCGATGTAGAAGGTTTAGCTTCAAATCCATGCAAAACACGTGATTTAACTTCCAATTATTGCGAAGTAGAAGGCTTGGCATCAAATCCATGAGAATCAAATGCTTTAGCTTCAAATACTTGTGATATACGTTATTTAGATTTAACTGCATGCGCAAGGAACGAGTTAACTTCAAATCCATGCGAAACACATGATTTAGCTGCAAATCAATGCGATGAAGAAGGTTTAGCTTCAAATCCATGCGAAACAAATGATTTAGCTTCAAATCAATGCGATGTAGAAGGTTCTGCTTCAAACCCATACGACCCATATGATTTAGCTTCAAATACTTGCGATATAAGTGATACAGCTTCAAAAGCTGGAGGGACGTACGAGGTAGATTCAATTCCATGCGAAACAAATGATTTAGCTTCAAATCAATGCGAAGTAGAAGGCGTAGCTACAAATCCATGCGAAAAAAATGGTTTAGCTACAAATACTTGTGATATAAATTATTTAGCTACAACTGCATGCGAAACTAACGAGGTAGCTTCAAATCGATGCGAAACACACGATTTATCTTCAAATCAATGCGATGTAGAAGGCTTAGATTCAAATCCATGCGAAACAAATGATTTAGCTTCAAATGAATGCGAAGTAGAAGGCTTAGATTCAAATTCATGCAAAACAAATGGTTTAGCTACAAATCAATGCGATGTAGAAGGTTTAGCTTCAAATCCATGCGAAACACATGATTTAGTTGCAAATCAATGCGATGTATAAGGTTTAGATTCAAATCCGTGCGATACACTAGATTTAGCTTCAAATCAATGCGATGTAGAAGGTTTAGCTTCAAATCCATGCGAAACACATGATTTAGCTGCAAATCAATGCGATGAAGAAGGTTTAGCTTCAAATCCATGCAAAACAAATGGTTTAGCTACAAATACTTGTGATATACATTATTTAGCTACAACTGCATGCGAAACAAACGAGTTAGCTTCAAATCCATGCGATACACATGATTTAGCTTCAAATCAATGCGAAGTAGAAGGCTTAGCTTCAAATTCATGGGAAACAAATGGTTTAGCTACAAATCAATGCGAAGTAGAAGGAGTAGCTTAAATCGATGCGAAACAAATGGTTTAGCTACAAATACTTGAGATATTCATTATTTAGCTACAACTGCATGCGAAACTACCGAGTTAGCTTCAAATCCATGCGAATCACACGATTTATCTTCAAATCAATGCGATGTAGAAGGTTTAGCTTCAAATCAATAAGAGGTAGAAGGTTTAGCTTCAAATCAATAGAATATAGAAGGTTTAACTTCAAATCAATGCGATGTAGGAGGTTTAGCTTCAAATCCATACGAAACACATGATTTAGCTTCAAATCTATTCGAAGGACAAGGCTTAGATTCAAATCCATGCGAAGCAAATGATGTAGTTTCAAATGAATGCGAAGTAGAAGGCTTAGCTTCATATCCATGCGAATCAAATGGTTTAGCTTCAAATAATTGTGATATACGTTATTTAGATTTAACTGCATGCGGAACGAACGAAATAGCTTCAAATCCATGCAAAACACATGATTTTTGCTGCCAATCAATGCGATGTAGAAGGTTTAGCTTCAAATCCATGCGATACACTAGATTTAGCTTCAAATCAATGCGATGTGGAAGGTTCTACTTCAAATCCGTACGACACATATGATTTAGCATCAAATACTTCCGGTATAAATGATATAGCTTCAAAAGCTGGAGGAACAAGCGAGGTAGCTTCAATTCCATGCGAAACAAATGATTTAGCTTCAAATCAATGCGAAGTAGAAGGCTTAGCTTCAAATTCATGGGAAATAAATGGTTTAGCTACAAATACTTGTGATATACATTATTTAGCTACAACTGCATGCGAAACAAACGAGTTAGCATCAAATCCATGCGAAACACATGTTTAAGCTTCAAATCAATGCGATGAAGATGGTTTTCTTCAAATCCATGCGATACACAAGATTTAGCTTCAAATCAATGCGATGTAGTAGGTTCAGCTTCAAATCCATGCGATATAAGTGATATAGCTTCAAATGCAGGAGGAACAAACGAGGTAGCTTCAATTCCATGCGAAACAAATGATTTAGCTTCAAATCAATGCGAAGTAGAAGGCTAAGCTTTAAATCCATGCAAAACAAATGGTTTAGCTACAAATACTTGTGATATACATTATTTAGCTACAACTGCATGCGAAACGAACGAGTTAGCTTCAAATCCATGCGATACATATGATTTATCTTCAAATCAAGGCGATGTAGAAGGCTTAGCTTCAAATCCATGCGATACACTAGATTTAGCTTCAAAACAATGCGATGTAGAAGGTTCTGCTTCAAATTCATACGACACATATGATTAAGCTTCAAATACTTGCGATATAAGTGATACAGCTACAAAAGCAGGAGGAACAAACGAGGTAGTTTCAATTCCATGCGAAACAAATGATTTAGCTTCAAATACTTGCGATATAAGTGGTACAGCTTCAAAAGCTGGAGGAACAAACGAGGTAGCTTCAATTCCATGCGAAACAAGTGATTTAGCTTCAAATCCATGCAAAACACGTGATTTAACTTCCAATTAATGCGAAATAGAAGGCTTAGCTTCAAATCCATGCGAATCAAATGGTTTAGCTTCAAATACTTGTGATATACGTTATTTAGATTTAACTGCATGCGCAACGAACGAGTTAGCATTAAATCCATGCGATACACAAGATTTAGCTTCAAATCAATGCGATGTAGTAGGTTCAGCTTCAAATCCATGCGATATAAGTGATATAGCTTCAAATGCAGGAGGAACAAACGAGGTAGCTTCAATTCCATGCGAAACAAATGATTTAGCTTCAAATCAATGCGAAGTAGAAGGCTAAGCTTTAAATCCATGCAAAACAAATGGATTAGCTACAAATACTTGTGATATACAGTATTTAGCTACAAATGCGTGCGAAACGAACGAGTTAGCTTCAAATCCATGCGATACACATGATTTAGCTTCAAATCAATGCGATGTAGAAGGCTTAGCTTCAAATCCATGCGATACACATGATTTAGCTGCAAATCAATGCGATGTATAAGGTTTAGATTCAAATCCGTGCGATACACTAGATTTAGCTTCAAATCAATGCGATGTAGAAGGTTTAGCTTCAAATCCATACGAAACACATTATTTAGCTGCAAATCAGTGCGAAGTAGAAGGCTCGGGTTCAAATCAGTGCGATTCAAATGGTTCATCTTCAAATACTTCTGAAATACATGATTTAGCTTGAACTGCATGCGAAACACATGATTTAGCTTCAAATCAATGCGACGTAGAAGGTTTAGCTTCAAATCCATGCAAAACACGTGATTTAACCTCCAATTAATGCGAAGTAGAAGGCTTAGCTTCAAATCCATTCGAATCAAATGGTTTAGCTTCAAATACTTGTGATATACGTTATTTAGATTTAACTGCATGCGCAACGAATGAGTTAGCTTCAAATCCATGCGAAACACATGATTTAGCTGCAAATCAATGCGATGAAGAAGGTTTAGCTTCAAATCCACGCGAAACAAATGATTTAGCTGCAAATCAATGCGATGTAGAAGGTTTAGCTTCAAATCCATGCGATATACTAGATTTAGCTTCAAATCATTGCGATGTAGAAGGTTCTGGTTCAAATTCATACGACCTATATGATTTAGCTTCAAATACTTGCGATATAAGTGATACAGCTTCAAAAGCTGGAGCAACCACCGAGGTAGCTTCAATTCCATGCGGAACAAATGATTTAGCTTCAAATCAATTCGAAGTAGTAGGCTTAGCTTCAAGTTCATGCGAAACAAATGGTTTAGCTACAAATACTTGTGATATCCATTATATAGCTACAAAAGCATGCGAAACAAACGAGTTAGCATCAAATCCATGCGAAACACATGATTAAGCTTCAAATCAATGCGATGTAGATGGTTTGCTTCAAATCCATGCGATACACAAGATTTAGCTTCAAATCAATGCGATGTAGTAGGTTCAGCTTCAAATCCATGCAATATAAATCATATAGCTTCAAAAGCAGGAGGAACAAACGAGGTAGCTTCAATTCCATGCGAAACAAATGATTTAGCTTCAAATCAATACGAAGTAGAAGGCGTAGCTTCAAATCCATGCGATAAAAATGGTTTAGCTACAAATACTTGTGATATACATTATTAAGCTACAACTGCATGCGAAACAAACGAGTTAGCATCAAATCCATGCGATACACATGATTTAGCTTCAAATCAATGCGATGTAGTTGGTTCAGCTTCAAATCCATGCGATATAAGTGATATAGCTTCAAATGCAGGAGGAACAAACGAGGTAGCTTCAATTCCATGCGAAACAAATGATTTAGCTTCAAATCAATGCGATGTAGAAGGCTTAGCTTCAAATCCATACGATACACAAGATTTAGCTTCAAATCAATGCGATGTAGTAGGTTCAGCTTCAAATCCATGCGACACATATGATTTAGCTTCAAATACTTGCGATATAAGTGATATAGCTTCAAAAGCTGTAGGAACAAACGAGGTAGCTTCAACTCCATGCGAGACACATGATTTAGCTTAAAATCAATGCGAAGTAGAAGGTTTAGCTTCAAATCCATACGAAACACATGATTTAGCTTCAAATCAATTCGAAGGACAAGGCTTAGATTCAAATCCATGCGAAACAAATGATTTAGCTTCAAATGAATGCGAAGTAGAAGGCTTAGATTCAAATCCATGCAAAACAAATGGTTTAGCTACAAATACTTGTGATATACATTATTTAGCTACAACTGCATGCGAAACAAACGAGTTAGCTTCAAATCCATGCGATACACATGATTTAGCTTCAAATACTTTCGATATAAGTGATATAGCTTCAAAAGCTGTAGGAACAAACGAGGTAGCTTCAATTCCATGCGAGACACATGATTTAGCTTCAAATCAATGCGATGTAGAAGGTTTAGCTTCAAATCCATACGAAACACATGATTTAGCTTCAAATCAATTCGAAGGACAAGGCTTAGATTCAAATCCATGCGAAACAAATGATTTAGCTGCAAATCAATGCGATGTAGAAGGTTTAGCTTCACATCTATGCGAAACACATTATTTAGCTGCAAATCAGTGCGAAGTAGAAGGCTCGGGTTCAAATCAATGCGATTCAAATGGTTCATCTTCAAATACTTGTGAAAGACATGATTTAGCTTCAACTGCATGCGAAACACATGATTTAGCTTCAAATCAATGCGATGTAGAAGGTTTAGCTTCAAATCCATGCAAAACACGTGATTTAACTTCCAATTAATGCGAATTAGAAGGCTTAGCTTCAAATCCATGCGAATCAAATGGTTTAGCTTCAAATACTTGTGATATACGTTATTTAGATTTAACTGCATGTGTAACGAACGAGTTAGCATCAAATCCACGCGATACACATTATTTAGCTGCAAATCAATACGATATAGAAGGTTCAGCTTCAAAGCAAAACAGGTAGAAGGTTTAGCTTCAAATCAATAGAATGTAGAAAGTTTAGCTTCAAGTCAATGCGATGTAGATGGTTTAGCTTCAAATCCATACGAAACACATGATTTAGCTTCAAATCAATTCGAAGGACAAGGCTTAGATTCAAATCCATGCGAAACAAATGATTTAGCTGCAAATCATGCGATGTAGAAGGTTTAGCTTCACATCCATGCGAAAAAAATGATTTACCTTCAAATCAATGCGATGTAGAAGGTTCTGCTTCAAACCCATACGACCCATATGATTTAGCTTCAAATACTTGCGATATAAGTGATACAGCTTCAAAAGCTGGAGGGACATACGAGGTAGATTCAATTCCATGCAAAACACGTGATTTAACTTCCAATTAATGCCAAGTAGAAGGCTTAGCTTCAAATCCATGCGAATCAAATGGTTCGGCTTCAAATACTTGTGATATACGTTACTTAGATTTAACTGCATGCGTAACGAACGAGTTAGCATCAAATCCACGCGATACACATGATTTAGCTGCAAATCAATACGATATAGAAGGTTCAGCTTCAAAGCAAAACAGGTAGAAGGTTTAGCTTCAAATCAATAGAATGTAGAAGGTTTAGCTTCAAGTCAATGCGATGTAGATGGTTTAGCTTCAAAACCATACGAAACACATGATTTAGCTTCAAATCAATTCGAAGGACAAGGCTTAGATTCAAATCCACGCGAAACAAATGATTTAGCTGCAAATCAATGCGATGTAGAAGGTTTAGCTTCAAATCCATTCGATACACTAGATTTAGCTTCAAATCAATGCGATGTAGAAGGTTCTGCTTCAAATCCATACGACACATATGATTTAGCTTCAAATACTTGCGATATAAGTGATACAGCTTCAAAAGCTGGAGGAACATACGAGGTAGCTTCAATTCCATGCGAAACAAATGATTTAGCTTCAAATCAATGCCATGTAGAAGGTTTAGCTTCAAATCCATACGAAACACATGATTTAGCTTCAAATCAATTCGAAGGACAAGGCTTAGATTCAAATCCATGCGAAACAAATGATTTAGCTGCAAATCAATGCGATGTAGAAGGTTTAGCTTCACATCCATGCGAGACACATTATTTAGCTGAAAATCAGTGCGAAGTAGAAGGGTCGGGTTCAAATCAATGCGATTCAAATGGTTCATCTTCAAATACTTGTGAAAGACATGATTTAGCTTCAACTGCATGCGAAACACATGATTTAGCTTCAAATCAATGCGATGTAGAAGGTTTAGCTTCAAATCCATGCAAAACACGTGATTTAACTTCCAATTAATGCGAATTAGAAGGCTTAGCTTCAAATCCATGCGAATCAAATGGTTTAGCTTCAAATACTTCTGATATACGTTATTTAGATTTAACTGCATGCGTAACGATCGAGTTAGCAAACAAATCCACGCGATACACATGATTTAGCTGCAAATCAATACGATATAGAAGGTTCAGCTTCAAAGCAAAACAGGTAGAAGGTTTAGCTTCAAATCAATAGAATGTAGAAAGTTTAGCTTCAAGTCAATGCGATGTAGATGGTTTAGCTTCAAATCCATACGAAACACATGATTTAGCTTCAAATCAATTCGAAGGACAAGGCTTAGATTCAAATCCATGCGAAACAAATGATTTAGCTGCAAATCATGCGATGTAGAAGGTTTAGCTTCACATCCATGCGAAAAAAATGATTTACCTTCAAATCAATGCGATGTAGAAGGTTCTGCTTCAAACCCATACGACCCATATGATTTAGCTTCAAATACTTGCGATATAAGTGATACAGCTTCAAAAGCTGGAGGGACATACGAGGTAGATTCAATTCCATGCAAAACACGTGATTTAACTTCCAATTAATGCCAAGTAGAAGGCTTAGCTTCAAATCCATGCGAATCAAATGGTTCGGCTTCAAATACTTGTGATATACGTTACTTAGATTTAACTGCATGCGTAACGAACGAGTTAGCATCAAATCCACGCGATACACATGATTTAGCTGCAAATCAATACGATATAGAAGGTTCAGCTTCAAAGCAAAACAGGTAGAAGGTTTAGCTTCAAATCAATAGAATGTAGAAGGTTTAGCTTCAAGTCAATGCGATGTAGATGGTTTAGCTTCAAAACCATACGAAACACATGATTTAGCTTCAAATCAATTCGAAGGACAAGGCTTAGATTCAAATCCACGCGAAACAAATGATTTAGCTGCAAATCAATGCGATGTAGAAGGTTTAGCTTCAAATACATTCGATACACTAGATTTAGCTTCAAATCAATGCGATGTAGAAGGTTCTGCTTCAAATCCATACGACACATATGATTTAGCTTCAAATACTTGCGATATAAGTGATACAGCTTCAAAAGCTGGAGGAACATACGAGGTAGCTTCAATTCCATGCGAAACAAATGATTTAGCTTCAAATCAATGCCATGTAGAAGGTTTAGCTTCAAATCCATACGAAACACATGATTTAGCTTCAAATCAATTCGAAGGACAAGGCTTAGATTCAAATCCGTGCGAAGCAAATGATTTTGGAATGAAATACTTGCGATATATGTGATATAGCTTCAATGCAGGCAAAACAAACGAGTTAGCTTCAAATCCATGAGAAACACATGATTTAGCTTTAAATCAATGCGAAGTAGAGGGCTTAGCTTCACATCCATGCGAAACAAATGGTTTAGCTTCAAATATTTGTGATATACATGATTTAGCTTCAACTGCATGCGAAACAAACGAGTTAGCTTCAAATCCAAGCGAAACACTTGATTTAGCTTCAAATCAATGCGATGTAGATGGATTAGCTCCAAATCCATGCGACACAAATGATTTAGCTTCAAATACTTGCGATATAAATGATATAGCTTCATATGCAGGCGAAACGAACGAGTTAGCTTAACTCCATGCGATACACATGGTTTAGCTTCAAATCAATGCGACATAGAAGGTTTAGCTTCAAATCCATGCCATACAAACGATTGAGCTCCAAACACTCCGGATATAGGTGATATAGCCTCAGCTGCATGCAAAACAAACGAGTTAGCTTCAAGTATATACGAAACACATGATTTATCTGCAAATTAATGCGATGTAGGAGAATTATCTTCAAATCCATGCGAAACAAATGATTTAGCATCAGATACTTGCTATATAAGTAATATAGCTTTAAATGGATGCGAAACAAAAGAGTTAGCTTCAAATCCATGCGAAACACATGATTTGGCTTCAAATCAAAGCGAAAAACATGATTTGGCATCAAATCAAAACGAAGTAGAAGGTGTAGCTTCACATCCATGCGAAACAAATGGTTTAGCTTCAAATATTTGTGATATACATGATTTAGCTTCAACTGCATGCGAAACAAACGTGTTAGCTTCAAATCCAAGCGAAACACTTGATTTAGCTTCAAATCAATGTGATGTAGATGGATTAGCTTCAAATCCATGCGAAACAAATGATTTAGCTTCAAATACTTGCGATATAAATGATATAGCTTCATATGCAGGCGAAACGAACGAGTTAGCTTCAACTCCATGCGATACACATGGTTCAGCTTCAAATACTTGCGATATAAATGATATAGCTTCATATGCAGGCGAAACGAACGAGTTAGCTTCAACTCCATGCGATACACATGATTTAGCTGCAGATCAATACGATATAGAAGGTTCAGCTTCAAAGCAAAACAGGTAGAAGGTTTAGCTTCAAATCAATAGAATGTAGAAGGTTTAACTTCAAATCAATGTCATGTAGAAGGTTTAGCTTCAAATCCATACGAAACACATGATTTAGCTTCAAATCAATTCGAAGGACAAGGCTTAGATTCAAATCCATGCGAAACAAATGATTTAGCTGCAAATCAATGCGGTATAGAAGGTTTAGCTTCACATCCATGCGAAAAAAATGATTTAGCTTCAAATCAATGCGATGTAGAAGGTTCTGCTTCAAACCCATACGACCCATATGATTTAGCTTCAAATACTTGCGATATAAGTGATACAGCTTCAAAAGCTGGAGGGACATACGAGGTAGATTCAATTCCATGCGAAACAAATGATTTAGCTTCAAATCAATTCGAAGGACAAGGCTTAGATTCAAATCCATGCGAAATAAATGATTTAGCTTCAAATGAATGCGAAGTAGAAGGCTTAGATTCAAATCCATGCAAAACAAATGGTTTAGCTACAAATACTTGTGGTATACATTATTTAGCTACAACTGCATGCGAAACAAACGAGTTAGCTTCAAATCCATGCGATACAAATGGATTAGCTGCAAATACTTGTTTTATACATGACATTGCTACAAATGCAGGGAAATCAAATGAGCTAGATGCAAATCCATGCGAAACACATGATTTAGCTTCAAATCAATGCGACATAGAAGGTTTAGCTTCAAATCCATGCCATACAAACGATTTAGCATCAGATACTTGCGATATAACTGATATAGCTCCAAATGCAGACGAATCAAACGAGTTAGTTGCAAAATCCATGCGATACACATGATTTAGCTTCAAATCAATGCGATGTAGAAGGCTTAGCTTCAAATCCATGCGAAACGAATGATTTAGCGTCAAATACTTGCCAATATAAGGGAGACAGCTTCAAATGTATGCGAAACAGACGAGTTAGCTTCAAATACTTGCGATATAAATGAAATAGGTTCAAAAGCAGGAAAACAAACGAGTTAGCTTCAAATCCATGCGAATCACACGATTTATTTTCAAATCAATTCCTAGAAGAAGGATTAGCTTCAAATCCATGCGAAACGAATGATTTAGCGTCGAATACTTGCGAATATAAAGGAGACGGCATCAAATGTATGCGAAACAAACGAGTTAGCTTCAAATACTTGCGATATAAATGAAGTAGGTTCAAAAGCAGGAAAAACGAACGAGTTAGCTTCAAATCCATGCGGAACACATGATTTAGCTTCATATCAAAGCGAAGTAGTAGGCTTAGGTCCAAATCCATGCGAATCAAATTGTTTAGCTTCAAATACATTTGAAATACATTATTTAGCTACAACTGCATGCGAAACTAACGAGTTAGCTTCAAATCCATGCGAAACACACGATTTATCTTCAAATCAATGCGATGTAGAAGGCTAAGCTTTAAATCCATGCAAAACAAATGGTTTAGCTACAAATACTTGTGGTATACATTATTTAGCTACAACTGCATGCGAAACAAACGAGTTAGCTTCAAATCCATGCGATACAAATGGATTAGCTGCAAATACTTGTTTTATACATGACATTGCTACAAATGCAGGGAAATCAAATGAGCTAGATGCAAATCCATGCGAAATACATGATTTAGCTTCAAATCAATACGAAGTATTAGGCTGATTTTCGAATCCATGCGAAACAAATGGTTTAGGTTCAAATACTTGTGATTTACAAGATCTAGCTTCAACTGCATGCAAAACAAACGAGTTAGCTTCAAATCCTTGCGAAACACATGATTTAGCTTCAAATCAATGCGACATAGAAGGTTTAGCTTCAAATCCATGCCATACAAACGATTTAGCATCAGATACTTGCGATATAACTGATATAGCTCCAAATGCAGACGAATCAAACGAGTTAGTTGCAAAATCCATGCGATACACATGATTTAGCTTCAAATCAATGCGATGTAGAAGGCTTAGCTTCAAATCCATGCGAAACGAATGATTTAGCGTCAAATACTTGCCAATATAAGGGAGACAGCTCCAAATGTATGCGAAACAGACGAGTTAGCTTCAAATACTTGCGATATAAATGAAATAGGTTCAAAAGCAGGAAAACAAACGAGTTAGCTTCAAATCCATGCGAATCACACGATTTATTTTCAAATCAATTCCTAGAAGAAGGATTAGCTTCAAATCCATGCGAAACGAATGATTTAGCGTCGAATACTTGCGAATATAAAGGAGACGGCATCAAATGTATGCGAAACAAACGAGTTAGCTTCAAATACTTGCGATATAAATGAAGTAGGTTCAAAAGCAGGAAAAACGAACGAGTTAGCTTCAAATCCATGCGGAACACATGATTTAGCTTCATATCAATGCGAAGTAGTAGGCTTAGGTCCAAATCCATGCGAATCAAATTGTTTAGCTTCAAATACATTTGAAATACATGATTTAGCTTCGACTGCATGCGAAACAAACGAGTTAGCTTCAAATCCATGCCATACAAACGATTTAGCATCAGATACTTGCGATATAACTGATATAGCTCCAAATGCAGACGAATCAAACGAGTTAGTTGCAAAATCCATGCGATACACATGATTTAGCTTCAAATCAATGCGATGTAGAAGGCTTAGCTTCAAATCCATGCGAAACGAATGATTTAGCGTCAAATACTTGCCAATATAAGGGAGACAGCTTCAAATGTATGCGAAACAGACGAGTTAGCTTCAAATACTTGCGATATAAATGAAATAGGTTCAAAAGCAGGAAAACAAACGAGTTAGCTTCAAATCCATGCGAATCACACGATTTATTTTCAAATCAATTCCTAGAAGAAGGATTAGCTTCAAATCCATGCGAAACGAATGATTTAGCGTCAAATACTTGCGAATATAAAGGAGACGGCTTCAAATGTATGCGAAACAAACGAGTTAGCTTCAATTACTTGCGATATATATGAAGTAGGTTCAAAAGCAGGAAAAACGAACGTGTTAGCTTCAAATCCATGCGGAACACATGATTTAGCTTCATATCAATGCGAAGTAGAAGGCTTAGCTTCAAATCCATGCGAAACAAATGGTTTAGCTTCAAATACTTGCAAATATATGTAATATAGCTTCAAATGCAGGCGAAACAAACGAGGTAGCTTCAATTCCATGCGAGACACATGATTTAGCTTCAAATCAATGCGTTGTAGAAGGTTTAGCTTCAAATCCATACGAAACATATGATTTAGCTTCAAATCAATTCGAAGGCCAAGGCTTAGATTCACATCCATGCGAAACAAATGATTTAGCTGCAAATCAATGTGATGTAGAAGGTTCAGCTTCAAATCCATGCGGCACATATGATTTAGCTTCAAATACTTGCGATATAAGTGATATAGGTTCAAATGGAGGCGAAACGAACGAGTTAGCTTCAAATCCATGCGATACACATGATTTAGCTTCAAATACTTGCGATATAAGTGATATAGTTTCAAAAGCTGTAGGAACAAACGAGGTAGCTTCAATTCCATGCGAGACACATGATTTAGCTTCAAATCAATGCGATGTAGAAGGTTTAGCTTCAAATCCATACGAAACATATGATTTAGCTTCAAATCAATTCGAAGGCCAAGGCTTAGATTCACATCCATGCGAAACAAATGATTTAGCTGCAAATCAATGTGATGTAGAAGGTTCAGCTTCAAATCCATGCGGCACATATGATTTAGCTTCAAATACTTGCGATATAAGTGATATAGGTTCAAATGGTGGCGAAACGAACGAGTTAGCTTCAAATCCACGCGAAACACATGATTTAGCTGCAAATCAATGCGATGTATAAGGTTTAGATTCATATCCGTGCGATACACTAGATTTAGCTGCAAGTCAATGCGATGTTGAAGGTTTAGCTTCAAATCCAAACGAATCACATGATTTAGCTTCAAATACTTGCGATATAAGTGATCTAGCTTCAAATACAGGCGAAACGGACGAGTTAGCTTCAAATCCATGCGAAACACATGATTTAGCTGCAAATCAATGCGATGAAGAAGGTTCTGCTTCAAATCCATACGACACATATGATTTAGCTTCAAATACTTGCGATATAAGTGATACAGCTTCAAAAGCTGGAGGAACAAACGAGGTATCTTCAATTCCATGCGAAACAAATGATTTAGCTTCAAATCAATGCGAAGTAGAAGGCTTAGCTTCAAATTCATGCGAAACAAATGGTTTAGCTACAAATACTTGTGATATACATTATTTAGCTACAACTGCATGCGAAACAAACGAGTTAGCTTCAAATCCATGCGATACACATGATTTAGCTTCAAATACTTGCGATATAAGTGATATAGTTTCAAAAGCTGTAGGAACAAACGAGGTGGCTCCAATTCCATGCGAGACACATGATTTAGCTTCAAATCAATGCGATGTAGAAGGTTTAGCTTCAAATCCATACGAAACATATGATTTAGCTTCAAATCAATTCGAAGGCCAAGGCTTAGATTCACATCCATGCGAAACAAATGATTTAGCTGCAAATCAATGTGATGTAGAAGGTTCAGCTTCAAATCCATGCGGCACATATGATTTAGCTTCAAATACTTGCGATATAAGTGATATAGGTTCAAATGGTGGCGAAACGAACGAGTTAGCTTCAAATCCATGCGAAACAAATGATTTAGCTGCAAATCATTGCGACGTAGAAGGTTTGGCTTCAAATCCATGCGATACACTAGATTTAGCTTTAAATCAATGCGATGTAGAAGGTTCTGCTTCAAATCCATACGACACATATGATTTAGCTTCAAATACTTGCGATATAAGTGATAAAGCTTCAAACGCTAGAGGAACAAACGAGGTAGCTTCAATACCATGCGAAACAAACGATTTAGCTTCAAATCAATGCGAAGTAGAAGGCTTAGATTCAAATCCATGCGAAACAAATGATTTAGCTTCAAATGAATGCGAAGTAGAAGGCTTAGCTTCAAATCCATGCAAAACAAATGGATTAGCTACAAATACCTGTGATATACATTATTTAGCAACAACTGCATGCGAAACAAATGAGTTAGCTTCAAATCCATGCAAAACACACGATTTAGCTTCAAATCAATGCGATGTAGAAGGTTTAGCTTCAAATCCGTGCAACATACGTGATTTAACTTCCAATTAATGCGAAGTAGAAGGCTTAGCTTCAAATCCGTGCGAATCAAATGGTTTAGCTTCAAATACTTGTGATATACATTATTTAGCTACAACTGCATGCGAAACAAACGAGTTAGCTTCAAATCCATGCGATACACATGATTTAGCTTCAAATACTTGCGATATAAGTGATATAGTTTCAAAAGCTGTAGGAACAAACGAGGTAGCTTCAATGCCATGCGAGACACATGATTTAGCTTCAAATCAATGCGATGTAGAAGGTTTAGCTTCAAATCCATACGAAACATATGATTTAGCTTCAAATCAATTCGAAGGCCAATGCTTAGATTCACATCCATGCGAAACAAATGATTTAGCTGCAAATCAATGTGATGTAGAAGGTTCAGCTTCAAATCCATGCGGCACATATGATTTAGCTTCAAATACTTGCGATATAAGTGATATAGGTTCAAATGGTGGCGAAACGAACGAGTTAGCTTCAAATCCACGCGAAACACATGATTTAGCTGCAAATCAATGCGATGTATAAGGTTTAGATTCATATCCGTGCGATACACTAGATTTAGCTGCAAGTCAATGCGATGTTGAAGGTTTAGCTTCAAATCCAAACGAAACACATGATTTAGCTTCAAATACTTGCGATATAAGTGATCTAGCTTCAAATACAGGCGAAACGGACGAGTTAGCTTCAAATCCATTGCGAAACACATGATTTAGCTGCAAATCAATGCGATGAAGAAGGATTAGCTTCAAATCCATGCGAAACAAATGATATAGATTCAAACACTTGGGGTGTAAGTGATATAGCTTCAAATGAAGACTAATCAAACGAGTTAGCTTCAAAATCCACGCGATACACGTGATTTAGCTTCAAATACTAGCGATATATGTGATGTAGATTTAACTGCAGGCGAAACGAACGAGTTAGCTTCAACACCATGCGAAACACATGATTTAGCGGCAAATCAATGCGATATAGAAGGTTCAGCTTCAAAACAATAACAGGTAGAAGGTTTTCTTCAAATCAATAGAATGTAGAAGGTTTAGCTTCAAATCAATGCGATGTAGAAGGTTTAGCTTCAAATCCATACGAAACACATGATTTAGCTTCAAATCAATTCGAAGGACAAGGCTTAGATTCAAATCCATGCGAAACAAATGATTTAGCTGCAAATCATTGCGACGTAGAAGGTTTAGCTTCAAATCCATGCGATACACTAGATTTAGCTTCAAATCAATGCGATGTAGAAGGTTCTGCTACAAATCCATACGACACATATGATTTAGCTTCAAATACTTGCGATATAAGTGATACAGCTTCAAAAGCTAGAGGAACAAACGAGGTAGCTTCAATTCCATGCGAAACAAACGATTTAGCTTCAAATCAATGCGAAGTAGAAGGCTTAGATTCAAATCCATGCGAAACAAATGATTTAGCTTCAAATGAATGCAAAGTAGAAGGCTTAGCTTCAAATCCATGCAAAACAAATGGATTAGCTACAAATACCTGTGATGTACATTATTTAGCTACAACTTCATGCGAAACAAACGAGTTAGCTTCAAATCCATGCGAAACACGCGATTTAGCTTCAAATCAATGCGATGTAGAAGGTTTAGCTTCAAATCCGTGCAACATACGTGATTTAACTTCCAATTAATGCGAAGTAGAAGGCTTAGCTTCAAATCCGTGCGAATCAAATGGTTTAGCTTCAAATACTTGTGATATACATTATTTAGCTACAACTGCATGCGAAACAAACGAGTTAGCTTCAAATCCATGCGATACACATGATTTAGCTTCAAATACTTGCGATATAAGTGATATAGTTTCAAAAGCTGTAGGAACAAACGAGGTAGCTTCAATGCCATGCGAGACACATGATTTAGCTTCAAATCAATGCGATGTAGAAGGTTTAGCTTCAAATCCATACGAAACATATGATTTAGCTTCAAATCAATTCGAAGGCCAAGGCTTAGATTCACATCCATGCGAAACAAATGATTTAGCTGCAAATCAATGTGATGTAGAAGGTTCAGCTTCAAATCCATGCGGCACATATGATTTAGCTTCAAATACTTGCGATATAAGTGATATAGGTTCAAATGGTGGCGAAACGAACGAGTTAGCTTCAAATCCACGCGAAACACATGATTTAGCTGCAAATCAATGCGATGTATAAGGTTTAGATTCATATCCGTGCGATACACTAGATTTAGCTGCAAGTCAATGCGATGTTGAAGGTTTAGCTTCAAATCCAAACGAAACACATGATTTAGCTTCAAATACTTGCGATATAAGTGATCTAGCTTCAAATACAGGCGAAACGGACGAGTTAGCTTCAAATCCATGCGAAACACATGATTTAGCTGCAAATCAATGCGATGAAGAAGGATTAGCTTCAAATCCATGCGAAACAAATGATATAGATTCAAACACTTGGGGTGTAAGTGATATAGCTTCAAATGAAGACTAATCAAACGAGTTAGCTTCAAAATCCACGCGATACACGTGATTTAGCTTCAAATACTAGCGATATATGTGATGTAGATTTAACTGCAGGCGAAACGAACGAGTTAGCTTCAACACCATGCGAAACACATGATTTAGCGGCAAATCAATGCGATATAGAAGGTTCAGCTTCAAAACAATAACAGGTAGAAGGTTTTCTTCAAATCAATAGAATGTAGAAGGTTTAGCTTCAAATCAATGCGATGTAGAAGGTTTAGCTTCAAATCCATACGAAACACATGATTTAGCTTCAAATCAATTCGAAGGACAAGGCTTAGATTCAAATCCATGCGAAACAAATGATTTAGCTGCAAATCATTGCGACGTAGAAGGTTTAGCTTCAAATCCATGCGATACACTAGATTTAGCTTCAAATCAATGCGATGTAGAAGGTTCTGCTACAAATCCATACGACACATATGATTTAGCTTCAAATACTTGCGATATAAGTGATACAGCTTCAAAAGCTAGAGGAACAAACGAGGTAGCTTCAATTCCATGCGAAACAAACGATTTAGCTTCAAATCAATGCGAAGTAGAAGGCTTAGATTCAAATCCATGCGAAACAAATGATTTAGCTTCAAATGAATGCGAAGTAGAAGGCTTAGCTTCAAATCCATGCAAAACAAATGGATTAGCTACAAATACCTGTGATGTACATTATTTAGCTACAACTTCATGCGAAACAAACGAGTTAGCTTCAAATCCATGCGAGACACATGATTTAGCTTCAAATCAATGCGATGTAGAAGGTTTAGCTTCAAATCCATACGAAACATATGATTTAGCTTCAAATCAATTCGAAGGCCAAGGCTTAGATTCACATCCATGCGAAACAAATGATTTAGCTGCAAATCAATGTGATGTAGAAGGTTCAGCTTCAAATCCATGCGGCACATATGATTTAGCTTCAAATACTTGCGATATAAGTGATATAGGTTCAAATGGTGGCGAAACGAACGAGTTAGCTTCAAATCCACGCGAAACACATGATTTAGCTGCAAATCAATGCGATGTATAAGGTTTAGATTCATATCCGTGCGATACACTAGATTTAGCTGCAAGTCAATGCGATGTTGAAGGTTTAGCTTCAAATCCAAACGAAACACATGATTTAGCTTCAAATACTTGCGATATAAGTGATCTAGCTTCAAATACAGGCGAAACGGACGAGTTAGCTTCAAATCCATGCGAAACACATGATTTAGCTGCAAATCAATGCGATGAAGAAGGATTAGCTTCAAATCCATGCGAAACAAATGATATAGATTCAAACACTTGGGGTGTAAGTGATATAGCTTCAAATGAAGACTAATCAAACGAGTTAGCTTCAAAATCCACGCGATACACGTGATTTAGCTTCAAATACTAGCGATATATGTGATGTAGATTTAACTGCAGGCGAAACGAACGAGTTAGCTTCAACACCATGCGAAACACATGATTTAGCGGCAAATCAATGCGATATAGAAGGTTCAGCTTCAAAACAATAACAGGTAGAAGGTTTTCTTCAAATCAATAGAATGTAGAAGGTTTAGCTTCAAATCAATGCGATGTAGAAGGTTTAGCTTCAAATCCATACGAAACACATGATTTAGCTTCAAATCAATTCGAAGGACAAGGCTTAGATTCAAATCCATGCGAAACAAATGATGTAGCTGCAAATCATTGCGACGTAGAAGGTTTAGCTTCAAATCCATGCGATACACTAGATTTAGCTTCAAATCAATGCGATGTAGAAGGTTCTGCTACAAATCCATACGACACATATGATTTAGCTTCAAATACTTGCGATATAAGTGATACAGCTTCAAAAGCTAGAGGAACAAACGAGGTAGCTTCAATTCCATGCGAAACAAACGATTTAGCTTCAAATCAATGCGAAGTAGAAGGCTTAGATTCAAATCCATGCGAAACAAATGATTTAGCTTCAAATGAATGCGAAGTAGAAGGCTTAGCTTCAAATCCATGCAAAACAAATGGATTAGCTACAAATACCTGTGATGTACATTATTTAGCTACAACTTCATGCGAAACAAACGAGTTAGCTTCAAATCCATGCGAAACACGCGATTTAGCTTCAAATCAATGCGATGTAGAAGGTTTAGCTTCAAATCCGTGCAAAATACGTGATTTAACTTCCAATTAATGCGAAGTAGAAGGCTTAGCTTCAAATCCGTGCGAATCAAATGGTTTAGCTTCAAATACTTGTGATATACGTTATTTAGATTTAACTGCATGCGCAACGAACGAGTTAGCTTCAAATCCATGCGAAACACATGATTTAGCTGCAAATCAATGCGATGAAGAAGGCTTAGCTTTAAATTCATGCGATACACTAGATTTAGCTTCAAATCAATGCGATGTAGAAGGTTTAGCTTCAAATCCATACGAAACATATGATTTAGCTTCAAATCAATTCGAAGGCCAAGGCTTAGATTCACATCCATGCGAAACAAATGATTTAGCTGCAAATCAATGTGATGTAGAAGGTTCAGCTTCAAATCCATGCGGCACATATGATTTAGCTTCAAATACTTGCGATATAAGTGATATAGGTTCAAATGGTGGCGAAACGAACGAGTTAGCTTCAAATCCACGCGAAACACATGATTTAGCTGCAAATCAATGCGATGTATAAGGTTTAGATTCATATCCGTGCGATACACTAGATTTAGCTGCAAGTCAATGCGATGTTGAAGGTTTAGCTTCAAATCCAAACGAAACACATGATTTAGCTTCAAATACTTGCGATATAAGTGATCTAGCTTCAAATACAGGCGAAACGGACGAGTTAGCTTCAAATCCATGCGAAACACATGATTTAGCTGCAAATCAATGCGATGAAGAAGGATTAGCTTCAAATCCATGCGAAACAAATGATATAGATTCAAACACTTGGGGTGTAAGTGATATAGCTTCAAATGAAGACTAATCAAACGAGTTAGCTTCAAAATCCACGCGATACACGTGATTTAGCTTCAAATACTAGCGATATATGTGATGTAGATTTAACTGCAGGCGAAACGAACGAGTTAGCTTCAACACCATGCGAAACACATGATTTAGCGGCAAATCAATGCGATATAGAAGGTTCAGCTTCAAAACAATAACAGGTAGAAGGTTTTCTTCAAATCAATAGAATGTAGAAGGTTTAGCTTCAAATCAATGCGATGTAGAAGGTTTAGCTTCAAATCCATACGAAACACATGATTTAGCTTCAAATCAATTCGAAGGACAAGGCTTAGATTCAAATCCATGCGAAACAAATGATTTAGCTGCAAATCATTGCGACGTAGAAGGTTTAGCTTCAAATCCATGCGATACACTAGATTTAGCTTCAAATCAATGCGATGTAGAAGGTTCTGCTACAAATCCATACGACACATATGATTTAGCTTCAAATACTTGCGATATAAGTGATACAGCTTCAAAAGCTAGAGGAACAAACGAGGTAGCTTCAATTCCATGCGAAACAAACGATTTAGCTTCAAATCAATGCGAAGTAGAAGGCTTAGATTCAAATCCATGCGAAACAAATGATTTAGCTTCAAATGAATGCGAAGTAGAAGGCTTAGCTTCAAATCCATGCAAAACAAATGGATTAGCTACAAATACCTGTGATGTACATTATTTAGCTACAACTTCATGCGAAACAAACGAGTTAGCTTCAAATCCATGCGAGACACATGATTTAGCTTCAAATCAATGCGATGTAGAAGGTTTAGCTTCAAATCCATACGAAACATATGATTTAGCTTCAAATCAATTCGAAGGCCAAGGCTTAGATTCACATCCATGCGAAACAAATGATTTAGCTGCAAATCAATGTGATGTAGAAGGTTCAGCTTCAAATCCATGCGGCACATATGATTTAGCTTCAAATACTTGCGATATAAGTGATATAGGTTCAAATGGTGGCGAAACGAACGAGTTAGCTTCAAATCCACGCGAAACACATGATTTAGCTGCAAATCAATGCGATGTATAAGGTTTAGATTCATATCCGTGCGATACACTAGATTTAGCTGCAAGTCAATGCGATGTTGAAGGTTTAGCTTCAAATCCAAACGAAACACATGATTTAGCTTCAAATACTTGCGATATAAGTGATCTAGCTTCAAATACAGGCGAAACGGACGAGTTAGCTTCAAATCCATGCGAAACACATGATTTAGCTGCAAATCAATGCGATGAAGAAGGATTAGCTTCAAATCCATGCGAAACAAATGATATAGATTCAAACACTTGGGGTGTAAGTGATATAGCTTCAAATGAAGACTAATCAAACGAGTTAGCTTCAAAATCCACGCGATACACGTGATTTAGCTTCAAATACTAGCGATATATGTGATGTAGATTTAACTGCAGGCGAAACGAACGAGTTAGCTTCAACACCATGCGAAACACATGATTTAGCGGCAAATCAATGCGATATAGAAGGTTCAGCTTCAAAACAATAACAGGTAGAAGGTTTTCTTCAAATCAATAGAATGTAGAAGGTTTAGCTTCAAATCAATGCGATGTAGAAGGTTTAGCTTCAAATCCATACGAAACACATGATTTAGCTTCAAATCAATTCGAAGGACAAGGCTTAGATTCAAATCCATGCGAAACAAATGATGTAGCTGCAAATCATTGCGACGTAGAAGGTTTAGCTTCAAATCCATGCGATACACTAGATTTAGCTTCAAATCAATGCGATGTAGAAGGTTCTGCTACAAATCCATACGACACATATGATTTAGCTTCAAATACTTGCGATATAAGTGATACAGCTTCAAAAGCTAGAGGAACAAACGAGGTAGCTTCAATTCCATGCGAAACAAACGATTTAGCTTCAAATCAATGCGAAGTAGAAGGCTTAGATTCAAATCCATGCGAAACAAATGATTTAGCTTCAAATGAATGCGAAGTAGAAGGCTTAGCTTCAAATCCATGCAAAACAAATGGATTAGCTACAAATACCTGTGATGTACATTATTTAGCTACAACTTCATGCGAAACAAACGAGTTAGCTTCAAATCCATGCGAAACACGCGATTTAGCTTCAAATCAATGCGATGTAGAAGGTTTAGCTTCAAATCCGTGCAAAATACGTGATTTAACTTCCAATTAATGCGAAGTAGAAGGCTTAGCTTCAAATCCGTGCGAATCAAATGGTTTAGCTTCAAATACTTGTGATATACGTTATTTAGATTTAACTGCATGCGCAACGAACGAGTTAGCTTCAAATCCATGCGAAACACATGATTTAGCTGCAAATCAATGCGATGAAGAAGGCTTAGCTTTAAATTCATGCGATACACTAGATTTAGCTTCAAATCAATGCGATGTAGAAGGTTCTGCTTCAAATCCATGCGATACACTAGATTTAGCTTCAAATCAATGCGATGTAGAAGGTTCTGCTTCAAATCCATACGACACATATGATTTAGCTTCAAATACTTGCGATATAAGTGATACAGCTTCAAAAGCTGGAGGAACAAACGAGGTAGCTTCAATTCCATGCGAAACAAATGATTTAGCTTCAAATCAATGCGAAGTAGAAGGCTTAGCTTCAAATTCATGCGAAACAAATGGTTTAGCTACAGATACTTGTGATATATATTATTTAGCTACAACTGCATGCGAAACAAACGAGTTAGCTTCAAATCCATGCGAAACACATTATTTAGCTGCAAATCAGTGCGAAGTAGAAGGCTCGGGTTCAAATCAATGCGATTCAAATGGTTCATCTTCAAATACTTGTGAAAGACATGATTTAGCTTCAACTGCATGCGAAACACATGATTTAGATTCAAATCAATGCGATGTAGAAGGTTTAGCTTCAAAACCATGCAATACACGTGATTTAACTTCCAATTAATGCGAAGTAGAAGGCTTAACTTCAAATCCATACGAATCAAATAGTTTAGCTTCAAATACTTGTGATATACGTTATTTGGATTTAACTGCATGCGCAACGAACGAGTTAGCTTCAAAACCATGCGAAACACATGATTTAGCTGCAAATCAATGCGATATAGAAGGTTCAGCTTCAAAACAATAACAGGTAGAAGGTTTAGCTTCAAATCAATAGAATGTAGAAGGTTTAACTTCAAATCAATGCGATGTAGGAGGTTTAGCTTCAAATCCATACGAAACACATGATTTAGCTTCAAATCAATTCGAAGGACAAGGCTTAGATTCAAATCCATGCAAAACAAATGATTTAGCTTCAAATGAATGCGAAGTAGAAGGCTTAGCTTCAAATCCATGCAAAACAAATGGTTTAGCTACAAATACTTGTAATATACATTATTTAGCTACAACTGCATGCGAAACAAACGAGTTAGCTTCAAATCCATGCGATACACATGATTTAGCTTCGAATCAATTCGATGTAGAAGGTTTAGCTTCAAATCCATGCCATACACAAGATTTAGCTTCAAATAAATGCGATGTAGTAGGTTTAGCTTCAAATGCATACGAAACAAATGATATAGCTTCAAACACTTGGGGTGTAAGTGATATAGCTTCAAATGAAGACTAATCAATCTAGTTAGCTTCAAAATCCACGCGATATACATGATTTAGCTTCAAATACTAGCGATATATGTGATGTAGATTCAACTGCAGGCGAAACGAACGAGTTAGCTTCAAATCCATGCGAAACACTTGATTTAGCTGCAAATCAATGCGATGTAGAAGGTTAAGCTTCAAATCCATACGAAACACACGATTTAGCTTCAAATCAATTCGAAGGACAAGGCTTAGATTCAAATCCATGCGAAACAAATGATTTAGCTTTAAATCAATGCGATGTAGAAGGTTTAGCTTCAAATCCATGCGATACACAAGATTTAGCTTCAAATCAATGCGATGTAGAAGGTTCTGCTTCAAATCCATACCACACATATGATTTAGCTTCAAATACTTGCGATATAAGTGATAGAGCTTCAAAAGCTGGAGGAACAAACGAGGAAGCTTCAATTCCACGCGAAACAAATGATTTAGCTTCAAATCAATGCGATGTGGTAGATTCTGCTTCAAATCCATGCGATATAAGTGATATAGCTTCAAAAGCAGGAGGAACAAACGAGGTAGCTTCAATTCCATGCGAAACAAATGATTTAGCTTCAAATCAATGCGAAGTAGAAGGGGGAGCTTCAAATCCATGCGAAACAAATGGTTTAGCTACAAATACTTGTGATATATATTATTTAGCTACAACTGCATGCGAAACTAACGAGTTAGCTTCAAATCCATGCGATACACATGATTTAGCTTCGAATCAATTCGATGTAGAAGGTTTAGCTTCAAATCCATGCCATACACAAGATTTAGCTTCAAATCAATGCGATGTTGTAGGTTTAGCTTCAAATCCATACGAAATAAATGATATAGCTTCAAACACTTGGGGTGTAAGTGATATAGCTTCAAATGAAGACTAATCAATCTAGTTAGCTTCAAAATCCACGCGATATACATGATTTAGCTTCAAATACTAGCGATATATGTGATGTAGATTCAACTGCAGGCGAAACGAACGAGTTAGCTTCAAATCCATGCGAAACACTTGATTTAGCTGCAAATCAATGCGATGTAGAAGGTTAAGCTTCAAATCCATACGAAACACACGATTTAGCTTCAAATCAATTCGAAGGACAAGGCTTAGATTCAAATCCATGCGAAACAAATGATTTAGCTTCAAATCAATGCGATGTAGAAGGTTTAGCTTCAAATCCATGCGATACACAAGATTTAGCTTCAAATCAATGCGATGTAGAAGGTTCTGCTTCAAATCCATACCACACATATGATTTAGCTTCAAATACTTGCGATATAAGTGATAGAGCTTCAAAAGCTGGAGGAACAAACGAGGTAGCTTCAATTCCACGCGAAACAAATGATTTAGCTTCAAATCAATGCGATGTGGTAGGTTCAGCTACAAATCCATGCGATATAAGTGATATAGCTTCAAAAGCAGGAGGAACAAACGAGGTAGCTTCAATTCCATGCGAAACAAATGATTTAGCTTCAAACATTTGGGGTGTAAGTGATATAGCTTCAAATGAAGTCTAATCAAACGAGTTAGCTTCAAAATCAACGCGATATACATGATTTAGCTTCAAATACTAGCGATATATGTGATGTAGATTCAACTGCAGGCGAAACGAACGAGTCACCTTCAAATCCATGCGAAACACTTGATTTAGCAGCAAATCAATGCGATGTAGAAGGTTTAGCTTCAAAACAATAAGAGGTAGAAGGTTTAGCTTCAAATCAATAGAATGTAGAAGGTTAGCTTCAAATCAATGCGATGTAGAAGGTTTAGCTTCAAATCCATACGAAACACATCATTTACCTTCAAATCAATGCGAAGTGAAAGGCTTAGCTAGAAATCCATGCGGAACAAATGATTTAGCTTCAGATACTTGCGATGTATGTGATATAGCTTCAAATGCAGGCGAAAGAAATGAGTTAGCATCAAATCCATGCGAAACTCATGATTTAGCTTCAGATACTTGCGATATAAATGATATAGCTTCAAATGCAGACGGAACAAACGAGTTAGCTTCAAATCCATGCGAAACACGTGTTTATTTCCAAAACCGTGCGAAACAAGTGATTTCGATTGAAATACTAGCTTCAAATGCAGACGAATCAAACGAGTTATCTTCAAAATCCATGCGATACATGTCATTTAACTTCAAATCTATACGAAGTAGAAGGCTTAGCTTCAAATTGATGCGAAACAAATGATTTAGATTCAGATACTTGCGATATAAGTGATATAGCTTCAAATGCAGGCGAAACTAACGGGTTAGCTTCAACTCCATGCGAAACACATGATTTAGCTGCAAATCCATGTTATGTAGATGATTTAGATTCAAATCCGTGCGAATAAATGATTTAGCAACAGATACTTGCGATATATCTGATATATCTTCAAATGCAGGGGAAACAGGCGAGTTAGCATCAAATCCATGCAAAACACATGATTAAGCTTTAAATCAATGCGATGTGGAAGGTTTAGCTTCAAATCCATGCGACACAACTGATTTAGCTTCAGATACTTGCGATATAAGTGATATAGCTTCAAATGCAGGCGAAACAAACGAGTTAGCATCAAATCCATGCAAAACGCATGATTTAGCTGCAAATCAATGCCTGTGCAGAAGGTTTAGCTTCAAATCCATGCGAAACAAATGATTTAGCTTCAAACAATTGAGATATAAGTGATATAGCTTCAAATGCAGCCGAAGCAAACGAGTTAGCTTCAAATCCAAGGGAATCACATGATTTAGCTGCAAATCAATGCGATGTAGAAGGTTTAGCTTCAAATCCATGCGAAACAAATGATTTAGCTGCAAATCAATGCGAAGTAGGAGGCTTATCTTCGAATCCATGCGAAACAAATGGTTTAGCACCAAATACTTGCGATATACACGATTTAGCTTCAAATCCAGGCGAAACAAACGAGTTAGCATTAAATCCATGCGAAACACATGATTTAGCTTGAAATTCATGCGAAACACATGGTTTAGCTACATATTCTAACGAAACAAATGGCTTACTTTTTGATACTTGTGATAAACATGATCTAGTTTCAAATTCAGGCGAAACTAACGAGTTAGCTTCAAATCCATGCGAAACACATGATTTAGCTTCAATTCAATGCGAAGTTGAAGGCTTAGCTACAAATCCATGCGAAACAAATGATTCAGGTTCAGATACTTGCGATATAAGTGATATAGCTTCAAATGCGGCCGAAGCAAACGAGTTGGCTTCAAATCCAAGCGAATCACATGATTTAGATTCAAATCAATGCCTGTGCAGAAGGTTTAGCTTCAAATCCATGCGAAACAAATGATTTAGCTTCAAACAATTGGGCTATAAGTGATATAGCTTCAAATGCTGACGAATCAAACGAGTTAGCTTCAAAATCCATGCGATACATATCAGTTAGCTTCAAATCGGTACGAAATAGAAGGCTTAGCTTCAAATCCATGCGAAACAAATGATTTAGATTCAGATACTTGCGATATAAGTGATATAGCTTCAAATGCCGTCGAAACTAACGAGTTAGCATCAAATCCATGCAAAACACACGATTTAGCTTAAAATGAATGCCTGTGCAGAAGGTTTAGCTTCAAATCCATGCGAAACAATTGATTTAGCTTCAAAAAAATTGAGATATATGTGACATAGCTTCAAATGCAGCCGAAGCAAACGAGTTAGCTTCAAATCCAAGCGAATCACATGATTAGCTTCAAATAAATGCGATGTAGAAGGTTTAGATTCAAATCTATGCGAAACAAATGATTTAGCTTCAAACAATTGGGATATAAGTGATATAGCTTTAAATGCTGACGAATCAAACGAGTTAGCTTCAAAATCCATGCGATACATATCAGTTAGCTTCAAATCGGTACGAAATAGAAGGCTTAGCTTCAAATCCATGCGAAACAAATGATTTAGATTCAGATACTTGCGATATAAGTGATATAGCTTCAAATGCCGTCGAAACTAACGAGATAGCATCAAATCCATGCAAAACACACGATTTAGCTTAAAATAAATGCCTGTGCAGAAGGTTTAGCTTCAAATCTATGCGAGACAAATGATTTAGCTTCAAACAATTGAGATATGAGCGACATAGCTTCAAATGCAGCCGAAGCAAACGAGTTAGCTTCAAATCCAAGCGAATCACATGATTTAGCTTCAAATAAATGCGATGTAGAAGGTTTAGATTCAAATCTATGCGAAACAAATGATTTAGCTTCAAACAATTGGGATATAAGTGATATAGCTTCAAATGCTGACGAATCAAACGAGTTAGCTACAAATCCATGTGATACATTTCATTTAGCTTTAAATCGAAACGAAGTAGAAGGCTTAGCTTCAAATCCATGCGAAACCAATGATTTAGCTTCAGATACTTGCGATATAAGTGATATAGCTTCAAATGCAGACGAAACAAACGAGTTAGCTTCATATCCAAGAGAATCACACGATTTAGCTCCAAATAAATGCGATGTAGAAGGTTTAGCTTCAAATCCATGCGACACAAATGATTTAGCTTCAGATACTTGCGATATAAGTGATATAGCTTCAAATGCAGGCGAAACAAACGAGTTAGCATTAAATCCATGCGAAACACATGATTTAGCTTGAAATTCATGCGAAACACATGGTTTAGCTACATATTCTAACGAAACAAATGGCTTACTTTTTGATACTTGTGATAAACATGATCTAGTTTCAAATTCAGGCGAAACTAACGAGTTAGCTTCAAATCCATGCGAAACACATGATTTAGCTTCAATTCAATGCGAAGTTGAAGGCTTAGATTCAAAGCCGTCCGAAACAAATAATTTAGGATCAGATACTTGCGATATAATTGATATAGCTTCAAATGCAGGCGAAACGAACGAGATAGCTTGAAATCCATCCGAAACACATGATTTAGCAGCAAATCAACTCGATGTAGTAGGTTTAGCTTCAAATCCATGCGAAACAAATGATTTAGCTTCAAACCCTTGGGATATAAGTGATATAGCTTTAAATGCAGAGGAATCAAACGCGTCAGCTTCAAATTCATGCGAGACAAATGATTTAGCTTCAAACAATTGAGATATAAGTGACATAGCTTCAAATGCAGCCGAAGCAAACGAGTTAGCTTCAAATCCAAGCGAATCACATGATTTAGCTTCAAATCAATGCGATGTAGAAGGTTTAGATTCAAATCTATGCGAAACAAATGATTTAGCTTCAAACAATTGGGATATAAGTGATATAGCTTCAAATGCTGACGAATCAAACGAGTTAGCTACAAATCCATGTGATACATTTCATTTAGCTTTAAATCGAAACGAAGTAGAAGGCTTAGCTTCAAATCCATGCGACACAAATGATTTAGCTTCAGATACTTGCGATATAAGTGATATAGCTTCAAATGCAGGCGAAACAAACGAGTTAGCATTAAATCCATGCGAAACACATGATTTAGCTTGAAATTCATGCGAAACACATGGTTTAGCTACATATTCTAACGAAACAAATGGCTTACTTTTTGATACTTGTGATAAACATGATCTAGTTTCAAATTCAGGCGAAACTAACGAGTTAGCTTCAAATCCATGCGAAACACATGATTTAGCTTCAATTCAATGCGAAGTTGAAGGCTTAGATTCAAAGCCGTCCGAAACAAATAATTTAGGATCAGATACTTGCGATATAATTGATATAGCTTCAAATGCAGGCGAAACGAACGAGATAGCTTGAAATCCATCCGAAACACATGATTTAGCAGCAAATCAACTCGATGTAGTAGGTTTAGCTTCAAATCCATGCGAAACAAATGATTTAGCTTCAAACCCTTGGGATATAAGTGATATAGCTTTAAATGCAGAGGAATCAAACGCGTCAGCTTCAAATTCATGCGATACATTTCACTTATCTTTAAATCGATACGAAGTAGAAGGCTTAGCTTCAAATCCATGCGAAACCAATGATTTAGCTTCAGATACTTGCGATATAAGTGATATAGCTTCAAATGCAGACGAAACAAACGAGTTAGTTTGAAATCCATGCGAAACACATGATTTAGCTGAAGATCAATGCGATATAGAAGGTTTAGCTTCAAATCCATGCGAAACCAATGATTTAGCATCAGATACTTGCGATATAAGTGATATAGCTTCAAATGCGGCCGAAGCAAACGAGTTGGCTTCAAATCCAAGCGAATCACATGATTTAGCTTCAAATCAATGCCTGTGCAGAAGGTTTAGCTTCAAATCCATGCGAAACAAATGATTTAGCTTCAAACAATTGGGCTATAAGTGATATAGCTTCAAATGCTGACGAATCAAACGAGTTAGCTTCAAAATCCATGCGATACATATCAGTTAGCTTCAAATCGGTACGAAATAGAAGGCTTAGCTTCAAATCCATGCGAAACAAATGATTTAGATTCAGATACTTGCGATATAAGTGATATAGCTTCAAATGCCGTCGAGACTAACGAGTTAGCATCAAATCCATGCAAAACACACGATTTAGCTTAAAATCAATGCCTGTGCAGAAGGTTTAGCTTCAAATCCATGCGAAACAATCGATTTAGCTTCAAAAAAATTGAGATATATGTGACTTAGCTTCAAATGCAGCCGAAGCAAACGAGTAAGCTTCAAATCCAAGCGAATCACATGATTTAGCTTCAAATCCATGCGAAACACATGATTTAGCTTCAAATCAATGCGAAGGAGAAGGCTGATCTTCTAATCCAAGCGAAACAAATGGCTGAGCTTCAAATACTTGTGATATACATGATTTAGCTTCAAATGCAGGCGATACAAACGAGTTAGCTTCAAATCCATGCGAAACAAATTGGTGAGCATCAAATACTTGTGATATACATGATTTAGACTCAACAGCTTGCGAGACAAACGAATTAGCTTCAAATCCATGCGAAACATATGATTTAGCTTCAAATCAATGCGAAGTAGGAGGCTGATCTTCGAATCCATGCGAAACAAATGGTTTCGATACAAATACTTGTGATATACATGATTTAGCTTGAAATGCAGGCGACACAAACGAGTTTTATCATCAAATCCATCCGAAACACATGATTTAGCATCAAATTCATTCGAAACACATGGTTTAGCATAATATTCATGCGAAGCAAATGGTTCAGCTTCAAATATTTGTGATATACATGATTTAGCTTCAACTGCATGCGAAACAAACGAATTAGCTTCAAATCCATGCGAAACATGATGTAGCTTCATATCGATGCTAAGTAGAAGGCATGTCTTCGAATCCATGCGAAACAAATGGTTTAGCTTCAAATACCTGTGATATACATGATTTAGCTTCAACTGCATGCGAAACAAACTAGTTAGCTTCAAATCCATGCGAAACACATGCTTTAACTTCAAATCAATGCGAAGTAGACGGCTGATCTTCCAATGCATGCGAAACAAATGGGTCAGCATCAAATACTTGTTTTATACATGACATTGCTTCAACTGCATGCAAAACAAATGAGCTAGATTCAAATCCATGCGAAACACACGATTTAGCTTCAAATCAATGCGAAGTAGAAGGCATGTCTTCGAATCCATGCGAAACAAATGGTTTAGCTTCAAATACCTGTGATATACATGATGTAGCTTCAACTGCATGCGAAACAAACGAGTTAGATTCGAATCCAAGCGAAACACATTATTTAGCTTCAAGTCAATGCGAAGTTGAAGGCTTAGCTTCAAATCCATGCGAATCAGAAAGGTTCAGCTTCAAATACTTGTGATATACATGATTTAGCTTCAACTGCATGCGAAACAAACGATGTATGTTCAAATCCAACCGAAACACATGATTTCGCTTTAAATCAATGCGAAGTAGAAGGCTTAGCTTCAAATCCATGCGAAACAAATGGTTTAACTTCAAATACTTGTGATATACATGATTTAGCTTTAACTGCATGCAAAACAAATGAGTTAGCTTCAAACACATGCGAAATACATTATTTAGCTTCAAGTCAATGCGAAGTAGAATGCTCAGTTTCAAATCCATGCTAATCAGAAAGGTTTAGCTTCAAGTACTTGTGATATACATGATTTAGCTCCAACTGCAGACGAAACAAACGAGTTAGCTTCAAATCCAAGCAAATCACATGATTTAGCTTCAAATCAATGCGTTGTAGAAGGTTTAGGTCCAAATCCACGCGAAACAAATGATTTAGCTTCGATCAATTGGGATATAAGTGATATAGCTACAAATGCAGACGAATCAATCGAGTTAGCTACAAATCCATGCGAAACACATGATTTAGCAGCAAATCAATTCGAAGTAGAAGGATTAGCTCCAAATCCATGAGAAACAAAAGGTTTAGCTACAAATACCTGAGATATACGTTATTTATATTCAACTGCATGTGCAACAAACGAATTAGCTTCAAATCCATGCGAAACACATGATTTATCTGCAAATCAATGCGATGTAGATGGTTTAGCTTCAAATCCATGCGATACAAATGATTTAACATCAGATAGTTGCGACATAAGTGATATAGCTTCAACTGCATGCGAAACAAACGAGTTAGCTTCAAATCCATGCGAAACAAATGATTAAGCTTCAAATCAATTCGAAGTAGAAGGATTAGCTCCAAATCCATGCGAAACAAAAGGTTTAGCTACAAATACTTGTGATATACGTTATTTATATTCAACTGCATGTGCAACAAACGAATTAGCTTCAAATCCATGCGACACACATGATTTATCTTCAAATCATTGCGAAGTAGAAGGCTTAGCTTCAAATCCATGCGAATCAAATGGTTTAGCTTCAAATACTTGTGATATGCATGATTCAGCTTCAACTGCATGCGAAACAAACGAGGTAGCTTCAAATCCATGCGACACGAATGATTTAGCTTCAAATCAATGCGAAGGAGAAGGCTTAGCTTCAAATCCATGGGAATCAGAAAGGTTTAGCTTCAAATTCTTGTGATATACACGATTTAGCTTCAACTGCATGCCAAACAAACGAGTTAGCTTCAAAATCCATGCGATACACATGATTTAGCTTCAAATCAATGCGAGGTAGAAGGCTTATCTTGAAATCCATGAGAAACAAGTTATTTAGCTTCAGATACTTGTGATATAAGTGATATAGCTTCAAATGCAGGGGAAACAAACGAGTTAGCATCAAATCCATGCAAAACACATGATTTAGCTGCAAATCAATGCGATGCAGAAGGTTTAGCTTGAAATCCATGAGAGACAAATTATTGAGCTTCAAACACTTGCGATATAAGTGATATAGCTTCCAATGCAGACGAAACAAACGAGCTAGCTTCAAATACAAGCGAAACACATCATTTAGCTTCAAATCAATGAGATGTAGAAGGTTTAGCTTCAAATCCATGCGAAACAAATGATTTAGCTTCAAACACTTGGCATATAAGTGAAATAGCTTCAAATGCAGACGAATCAAACGATTTACCTTCAAATCCATGCGAAACACGTGATTTAGCTGCAAATCGATGCGATGTAGAAGGTTTATCTACAAATCCATGCGAGACAAATGATTTAGGTTCAGATACTTGCGATATAAGTGATATGGCTTCAAATGCAGGCGAAACGATCGAGCTAGCTTCAAATACAAGCGAAACACGTCATTTAGCTTCAAATCAATGCGATGTAGAAGGTTTAGCTTCTAATCCATGCGAAACAAATGATTTAGCTTCAGATACTAGCGATATAGGTGATATAGCTTCAAATGCAGACGAAACAAACGAGTTAGCTTCAAATCCAAGCAAATCACATGATTTAGCTTCAAATCAATGCGTTGTAGAAGGTTTAGGTTCAAATACACGCGAAACAAATGATTTAGCTTCGATCAATTGGGATATAAGTGATATAGCTACAAATGCAGACGAATCAATCGAGTTAGCTACAAATCCATGCGAAACACATGATTTAGCAGCAAATCAATTCGACATAGAAGGTTTAGCTTCAAATCCATGCGAAACCAATGATTTAGCTTCAGATACTTGCGATATAAGTGACATAGCTTCTAATGCAGACGAAACAAACGAGTTAGCTTTAAATCCAAGCGAATCACATGATGTAGCTTCAAATCAATGCGTTGTAGAAGGTTTAGCTTCAAATACAAGTGAAACACATGATTAAGCTTGAAATCAATGAGATGTAGAAGGATTAGCTTCAAATCCTTGCGAAGCAAATGATTGAGCTTCAAACACTTGGGATATAGGTGATATAGCTTCAAATGCAGCAAAACTAACGAGTTAGCTTCAAATCCAAGTGATACACATGATTTAACTGCAAATCAATGCGGTGTAGAAGTTTTAGCTTCAAATCCATGCGAAACAAATGATTTTGCTTCAAACACTTGAGATATAAGTGATATAGCTTCAAATGCAGGCGAAATTAACGAGTCAGCATTCAAATCCATGCGAAACACATGATTTAGCTGCAAATCCATGCGATGTAGAAGATTAAGCTTCAAATCCATGCAAAACAAATGATTTAGTTTCAAACGCTTGGGATATAAGTGATATAGCTTCAAATGCAGGGGCAACAAACGAGTTAGCTTCAAATCCATACAAAACACATGATTAAGCTTCAAATCAATGCTACGTCGAAGGTTTAGCTTCAAATCCATGCGAAAAAAATGATTTAGATTCAGATACTTGAGATATAAGTTATATAGCTTCAAATGCAGGCGAAACTAACGAGTTAGCTTCAAAATCCGTGCGATACACATGATTTAGCTTCAAATCAATGCGAGGTAGAAGGCTTATCTTGAAATCCATGAGAAACAAGTGATTTAGCTTCAGATACTTGTGATATAAGTGATATAGCTTCAAATGCAGGGGAAACAAAAGAGTTAGCATCAAATCCATGAAAAACACATGATTTAGCTGCAAATCAATGCGATGCAGAAGGTTTAGCTTGAAATCCATGAGAGACAAATTATTGAGCTTCAAACACTTGCGATATAAGTGATATAGCTTCCAATGCAGACGAAACAAACGAGCTAGCTTCAAATACAAGTGAAACACATGATTAAGCTTGAAATCAATGAGATGTAGAAGGATTAGCTTCAAATCCTTGCGAAGCAAATGATTGAGCTTCAAACACTTGGGATATAGGTGATATAGCTTCAAATGCAGCAAAACTAACGAGTTAGCTTCAAATCCAAGTGATACACATGATTTAACTGCAAATCAATGCGGTGTAGAAGTTTTAGCTTCAAATCCATGCGAAACAAATGATTTTGCTTCAAACACTTGAGATATAAGTGATATAGCTTCAAATGCAGGCGAAATTAACGAGTCAGCATTCAAATCCATGCGAAACACATGATTTAGCTGCAAATCCATGCGATGTAGAAGATTAAGCTTCAAATCCATGCAAAACAAATGATTTAGTTTCAAACGCTTGGGATATAAGTGATATAGCTTCAAATGCAGGGGCAACAAACGAGTTAGCTTCAAATCCATACAAAACACATGATTAAGCTTCAAATCAATGCTACGTCGAAGGTTTAGCTTCAAATCCATGCGAAAAAAATGATTTAGATTCAGATACTTGAGATATAAGTTATATAGCTTCAAATGCAGGCGAAACTAACGAGTTAGCTTCAAAATCCGTGCGATACACATGATTTAGCTTCAAATCAATGCGAGGTAGAAGGCTTATCTTGAAATCCATGAGAAACAAGTGACTTAGCTTCAGATACTTGTGATATAAGTGATATAGCTTCAAATGCAGGGGAAACAAAAGAGTTAGCATCAAATCCATGAAAAACACATGATTTAGCTGCAAATCAATGCGATGCAGAAGGTTTAGCTTGAAATCCATGAGAGACAAATTATTGAGCTTCAAACACTTGCGATATAAGTGATATAGCTTCCAATGCAGACGAAACAAACGAGCTAGCTTCAAATACAAGTGAAACACATGATTAAGCTTGAAATCAATGAGATGTAGAAGGATTAGCTTCAAATCCTTGCGAAGCAAATGATTGAGCTTCAAACACTTGGGATATAGGTGATATAGCTTCAAATGCAGCAAAACTAACGAGTTAGCTTCAAATCCAAGTGATACACATGATTTAACTGCAAATCAATGCGGTGTAGAAGTTTTAGCTTCAAATCCATGCGAAACAAATGATTTTGCTTCAAACACTTGAGATATAAGTGATATAGCTTCAAATGCAGGCGAAATTAACGAGTCAGCATTCAAATCCATGCGAAACACATGATTTAGCTGCAAATCCATGCGATGTAGAAGATTAAGCTTCAAATCCATGCAAAACAAATGATTTAGTTTCAAACGCTTGGGATATAAGTGATATAGCTTCAAATGCAGACGAATCAAACGATTTACCTTCAAATCCATGCGAAACACGTGATTTAGCTGCAAATCAATGCTACGTCGAAGGTTTAGCTTCAAATCCATGCGAAAAAAATGATTTAGATTCAGATACTTGAGATATAAGTTATATAGCTTCAAATGCAGGCGAAACTAACGAGTTAGCTTCAAAATCCATGCGATACACATGATTTAGCTTCAAATCAATGCGAGGTAGAAGGCTTATCTTGAAATCCATGAGAAACAAGTGATTTAGCTTCAGATACTTGTGATATAAGTGATATAGCTTCAAATGCAGGGGAAACAAACGAGTTAGCATCAAATCCATGAAAAACACATGATTTAGCTGCAAATCAATGCGATGAAGAAGGTTTAGCTTGAAATCCATGAGAGACAAATTATTGAGCTTCAAACACTTGGCATATAAGTGATATAGCTTCAAATTCAGACGAATCAAACGATTTACCTTCAAATCCATGCGAAACACGTGATTTAGCTGCAAATCGATGCGATGTAGAAGGTTTAGCTACAAATCCATGCGACACAAATGATTTAGGTTCAGATACTTGCGATATAAGTGATATAGCTTCAAATGCAGGCGAAACGATCGAGTTAGCTTCAAATCCATGCGAAACACATGATTTAGCTTCAAATCAATGCGATGTAGAAGGTTTAGCTTCTAATCCATGCGAAACAAATGATTTAGCTTCAAACACTTGGCATGTAAGTGATATAGCTTCAAATGCAGACGAATCAAACGATTTACCTTCAAATCCATGCGAAACACGTGATTTAGCTGCAAATCGATGCGATGTAGAAGGATTAGCTTCAAATCCATGCGAAACCAATGATTTAGCTTCAAATACTTGCGATATAAGTGACATAGCATCAAATGCAGGCGAAACAAACGAGTTAGCTTCAAATCCATGCAAAACACATGATTAAGCTTCAAATCGATGCGAAGTAGAAGGCTTAGCTTCTAAGCAAAGCGACATAAATGATTTAGCATCATATACATGCGATATAAGTGATATAGCTTCAAATGCAGGAGAAACAAACGGGTTAGCTTCGTATCCAAGCGAAACACGTGATTTAGCTTCAAATCAATGCGATGTAGAAGGTTTAGCTTCAAATCCATGCGATGTATAGGGTTTAGCTTCAAATCCATGCGAAACACATGATCTAGCAGCAAATCAATGCGATGTAGAAGGTTTAGCTTCAAATCCATGCGAAACAAATGATTTAGCTTCAGATACTAGCGATATAGGTGATATAGCTTCAAATGCAGACGAAACAAACGAGTTAGCTTCAAATCCAAGCAAATCACATGATTTAGCTTCAAATCAATGTGCTGTAGAAGGCTTAGGTTCAAATACACGCGAAACAAATGATTTAGCTTCGATCAATTGGGATATAAGTGATATAGCTACAAATGCAGACGAATCAATCGAGTTATGATTTAGCAGCAAATCAATTCGAAGTAGAAGGATTAGCTCCAAATCCATGAGAAACAAAAGGTTTAGCTACAAATACTTGAGATATACGTTATTTATATTCAACTGCATGTGCAACAAACGAATTAGCTTCAAATCCATGCGATACACATGATTTAGCAGCAAATCAATGCGACATAGAAGGTTTAGCTTCAAATCCATGCGAAACAAATGATTCAGCTTCAAACAATTGGGATATAAGTGATATAGCTTCAAATGCAGACGAATCAAACGAGTTAGCTTCAAAATCCATGCGATACATTTTCATTTAACTTAAAATCGATACGAAGTAGAAGGCTTAGCTTCAAATCCATGCGAAAAACATGATTTAGCTTCAAATCAATACGAGGTGGAAGGCTTATCTTGAAGTCCATGAGAAACAAAAGATTTAGGTTCAGATACTTGCGATATAAGTAATATAGCTTCAAATGGAGACGAAAGAAACGAGATAGATTCAAATCCAAGAGAAACACATGATTTAACGTCAAATCAATGCGATGTAGAAGGTTTAGCTTCAAATCATTACGAAGCAAATGATTGAGCTTCAAACACTTGGGATGTAGGTGATATAGCTTCAAATGCAGCAAAACTAACGAGTTAGCTTCAAATTCAAGTGAGACACATGATTTAACTGCAAATCAATGCGATGTAGAAGGTTTAGCTACAAATCCAAGCGAAACAAATGATTTAGGTACAGATACATGCGATATAAGTGATATAGCTTCAAATGCGGACGAAACAAACGAGTTGGCTTCAACTCCATGCGAAACACATGATTTAGCTGCAAATAAATGCGATGTAGAAGGTGTAGCTTCAAATCCATGCGAAACAAATGATTTAGCACCAGATACTTGCGATATAAGTGATACAGCTATAAATGCAGGGGAAACAAACGAGTTAGCTTCAAACCCATGCAAAACACACGACTAAGCTCCTAAACAATTCTATGTAGAAGGTTTAGCTTCAACTCCATGCGAAAAACATGCTTTAGCTGCTAATCAATGCGATGTAGAAGATTTAGCTTCAAATCCAAGCGAAACACATGATTTAGCTTCAAATCAATGCGTTGTAGAAGGTTTAGCTTCAAATCCAAGTGAAACACATGATTAAGCTTGAAATCAATGAGATGTAGAAGGATTAGCTTCAAATCCTTGCGAAGCAAATGATTGAGCTTCAAACACTTGCGATATAAGTGATATAGCTTCCAATGCAGACGAAACAAACGAGCTAGCTTCAAATACAAGCGAAACACATGAT
The DNA here is from genome assembly GCF_051020955.1 of Megalopta genalis. Classification (NCBI taxonomy): domain Eukaryota; kingdom Metazoa; phylum Arthropoda; class Insecta; order Hymenoptera; family Halictidae; genus Megalopta; species Megalopta genalis. Next base: position 133,450 of record NW_027476456.1, on the reverse strand, counting down.
TTAGCCGCAAATAAATGCGATGTAGAAGTTTTAGCTTCAAATCCATGCGAAACAAATGATTCAGCTTCAAACAATTGGGATATAAGTGATATAGCTTCAAATGCAGACGAATCAAACGAGTTAGCTTCAAAATCCATGCGATACATTTTCATTTAACTTAAAATCGATACGTTGTAGAAGGCTTAGCTTCAAATCCATGCGAAACACATGATTTAGCTTCAAATCAATACGAGGTGGAAGGCTTATCTTGAAGTCCATGAGAAACAAAAGATTTAGGTTCAGATACTTGCGATATAAGTAATATAGCTTCAAATGGAGATGAAAGAAACGAGATAGATTCAAATCCAAGAGAAACACATGATTTAGCATCAAATCAATGCGATGTAGAAGGTTTAGCTTCAAATCCAAGCGGAACACGTGATTTAGCTTCAAATCAATTCAAAGTAGAAGGAGTACCTTCAAATCCATACGAAACAAATGGTTTAGCTTCAAATACTTGTGATATACATGATTTAGCTTCAACTGCATGCGTAACAAACGTCCTATCTTCAAATTCAAGCGAAACACATGATTCAGCTTCAAATCCAAGCGAAAGATAAGATTTAGCTTCAAATCAATGCGAAGTAGAAGGCTTAGTTTCAAATCCATTAGAAACGAATAGTTTAGCTTCAAATACTTGTTTTATACATGATTTAGGTTCAACTGCGTGCGAAACAAACGTCCTATCTTCAAATTCAAGCGAAACACATGATTCAGCTTCAAATCCAAGCGAAAGATAAGATTTAGCTTCAAATCAATGCGAAGTAGACGGCTTAGTTTCAAATCCAAGCGAAACGATAGCTTAGCTTCAAATACTTGTTTTAAACATGATTTAGCTTCAACTGCATGCCAAACAAACGAGTTAGCTTCAAATCCATGCGGAACACATGATTTATCTTCAAATCATTGCGAAGTAGAAGGCTTAGCTTCAAATCCATGCGAATCAAATGGTTTAGCTTCAAATACTTGTGATATGCATGAGTCAGCTTCAACTGCATGCGAAACAAACGATTTAGCTTCAAATCCATGCGACACGAATGATTTAGCTTCAAATCAATGCGAAGGAGAAGGCTTAGCTTCAAATCCATGGGAATCAGAAAGGTTTAGCTTCAAATTCTCGTGATATACACGATTTAGCTTCAACTGTATGCCAAACAAACGAGTTAGCTTCAAATCCATGCGAAACACATGATTTAGCTTAAAATCAATGCGAAGTAGAAGAAGTACCTTCAAATCCATGCGAAACACATGATTTAGCTGAAAATCAATGCGATGTAGAATGTTTAGCTTCAAATCCATGCGAAACAAATGATTTAGCATCAGATACTTGTGATATAAGTGATATATCTTCCAGTGCAGGGGAAACAAACGAGTTAGCTTCAAATCCATGCAAAACACATGATTAAGCTTCAAATCAATGCTATATAGAAGGTTTAGCATCAAATCCATGCGACACAAATGATTTAGCTTCTGATATTTGCAATATAAGTGATATAGCTTCAAATGCAGACGAATCAAACGAGATAGTTTTAACTTCCATGCGATACACATGATTTAGCTTCAAATCTATGCGATGTAGAAACTTTAGCTTCAAATCCATGCGAAACAAATGATTTAGCTTCAAACACTTGGCATATATGTGATATAACTTCAAATGCAGACGCTTCAAATCCATGCGAAACACATGATTTAGCGTCAAATCAATGCGATGTAGAAGGTTTAGCTTCAAATCCAAGCGGAACACGTGATTTAGCTTCAAATCAATTCAAAGTAGAAGGAGTACCTTCAAATCCATACGAAACAAATGGTTTAGCTTCAAATACTTGTGATATACATGATTTAGCTTCAACTGCATGCGTAACAAACGTCCTATCTTCAAATTCAAGCGAAACACATGATTCAGCTTCAAATCCAAGCGAAAGATAAGATTTAGCTTCAAATCAATGCGAAGTAGAAGGCTTAGTTTCAAATCCATTAGAAACGAATAGTTTAGCTTCAAATACTTGTTTTATACATGATTTAGGTTCAACTGCGTGCGAAACAAACGTCCTATCTTCAAATTCAAGCGAAACACATGATTCAGCTTCAAATCCAAGCGAAAGATAAGATTTAGCTTCAAATCAATGCGAAGTAGACGGCTTAGTTTCAAATCCAAGCGAAACGATAGCTTAGCTTCAAATACTTGTTTTAAACATGATTTAGCTTCAACTGCATGCCAAACAAACGAGTTAGCTTCAAATCCATGCGGAACACATGATTTATCTTCAAATCATTGCGAAGTAGAAGGCTTAGCTTCAAATCCATGCGAATCAAATGGTTTAGCTTCAAATACTTGTGATATGCATGAGTCAGCTTCAACTGCATGCGAAACAAACGATTTAGCTTCAAATCCATGCGACACGAATGATTTAGCTTCAAATCAATGCGAAGGAGAAGGCTTAGCTTCAAATCCATGGGAATCAGAAAGGTTTAGCTTCAAATTCTCGTGATATACACGATTTAGCTTCAACTGTATGCCAAACAAACGAGTTAGCTTCAAATCCATGCGAAACACATGATTTAGCTTAAAATCAATGCGAAGTAGAAGAAGTACCTTCAAATCCATGCGAAACACATGATTTAGCTGAAAATCAATGCGATGTAGAATGTTTAGCTTCAAATCCATGCGAAACAAATGATTTAGCATCAGATACTTGTGATATAAGTGATATATCTTCCAGTGCAGGGGAAACAAACGAGTTAGCTTCAAATCCATGCAAAACACATGATTAAGCTTCAAATCAATGCTATATAGAAGGTTTAGCATCAAATCCATGCGACACAAATGATTTAGCTTCTGATATTTGCAATATAAGTGATATAGCTTCAAATGCAGACGAATCAAACGAGATAGTTTTAACTTCCATGCGATACACATGATTTAGCTTCAAATCTATGCGATGTAGAAACTTTAGCTTCAAATCCATGCGAAACAAATGATTTAGCTTCAAACACTTGGCATATATGTGATATAACTTCAAATGCAGACGCTTCAAATCCATGCGAAACACATGATTTAGCAGCAAATCAATGCGATGTATAAGGTTTAGCTTCAAATCCAAGTGAAACAAATGATTTAGGTACAGATACATGCGATATAAGTGATATAGCTTCAAATGCGGACGAAACAAACGAGTAGGCTTCAACTCCATGCGAAACACATGATTTAGCTTCAAATCAATGTGATGAAGAAGGGTTAGCTTCAAATCCATGCGACACAAATGATTTAGTATCAGATACATGCAATATAAGTTATATAGCTTCAAATGCAGGAGAAACAAACGAGTCAGCTTCAAATCCATGCGACACAAATCATTTAGTTTCAGATACTTGCGATGTAAGTGACATAGCTTCAAATGCAGACGAGTTAAATTCAAATCCAAGCGAAGCACGTGATTTAGTTTCTAATCAATGCGACGTAGAAGGTTCAGCTTCAAATCCATGCGACACAAATGATTTAGTATCAGATACATGCGATATAAGTGATATAGCTTCAAATGCAGGAGAAACAAACGAGTTAGCTTCAAGTCCATTCGAAACACATGATTTAGCTGCAAATCAATGCGATGTAGAAGGTTTAGCTTCAAGTCCATGCGAAACAAATGATTTAGCTACAAGCACTTGCGGTATAAGTGATATAGCTTCAAATGCTGGAGAAACAAATCAGTTAGCTCCAAATACATGCGAAACACTTGATTTAGGTGCCTATCAATGCGATGTAGATGGTGTAGCTTCACATCCATGCGAAACAAATGATTCAGCATCAGATAGTTGCGATATACATGACATTGCTTCAAATGCAGACGAATCAAACGAGTTAGAATCAAAATCCAAGCGATACACACGACTTAGCTTTAAATCAATGCGAAGTAGAAGATTTAGCTTCAAATCCATGCGACACAAAGATATAGCTTCAGATACTTGCAATATAAGTGATATAGCTTCAAATGCAGACGAAACAATCGAGTTAGCTTCAAATACAAGCGACACACATGATTTAGCTTCAAATCAATGCGATGTAGAAGGTTTAGCTTCAAATCCAAGCGAAACACATGATTTAGCTGCAAATAAATGCGATGTAGAAGGTGTAGCTTCAAATCCATGCGAAACAAATGATTTAGCACCAGATACTTGCGATATAAGTGATACAGCTATAAATGCAGGGGAAACAAACGAGTTAGCTTCAAACCCATGCTAAACACACGACTAAGCTTCTAAACAATTCTATGTAGATGGTTTAGCTTCAACTCCATGCGAAACACATGCTTTAGCTGCTAATCAATGCGATGTAGAAGATTTAGCTTCAAATCCAAGCGAAACACATGATTTAGCTGCAAATCAATGCGATGTATAAGGTTTAGCTTCAAATCCAAGTGAAACACATGATTCAGCTTGAAATCAATGCGATGTAGAAGGATTAGCTTCAAATCATTACGAAGCAAATGATTGAGCTTCAAACACTTGGGATGTAGGTGATATAGCTTCAAATGCAGCGAAACTAACGAGTTAGCTTCAAATTCAAGTGAGACACATGATTTAACTGCAAATCAATGCGATGTAGAAGGTTTAGCTACAAATCCAAGCGAAACAAATGATTTAGGTACAGATACATGCGATATAAGTGATATAGCTTCAAATGCGGACGAAACAAACGAGTTGGCTTCAACTCCATGCGAAACACATGATTTAGCTTCAAATCAATGTGATGAAGAACGGTTAGCTTCAAATCCATGCGACACAAATGATTTAGTATCAGATACATGCAATATAAGTTATATAGCTTCAAATGCAGGAGAAACAAACGAGTCAGCTTCAAATCCATGCGACACAAATCATTTAGTTTCAGATACTTGCGATGTAAGTGACATAGCATCAAATGCAGACGAGTTAAATTCAAATCCAAGCGAAGCACGTGATTTAGTTTCTAATCAATGCGATGTAGAAGGTTCAGCTTCAAATCCATGCGACACAAATGATTTAGTATCAGATACATGCGATATAAGTGATATAGATTCAAATGCAGGAGAAACAAACGAGTTAGCTTCAAGTCCATTCGAAACACATGATTTAGCTGCAAATCAATGCGATGTAGAAGGTTTAGCTTCAAGTCCATGCGAAACAAATGATTTAGCTACAAGCACTTGCGGTATAAGTGATATAGCTTCAAATGCTGGAGAAACAAATCAGTTAGCTCCAAATACATGCGAAACACTTGATTTAGCTGCCTATCAATGCGATGTAGATGGTGTAGCTTCACATCCATGCGAAACAAATGTTTCAGCATCAGATAGTTGCGATATACATGACATTGCTTCAAATGCAGACGAATCAAACGAGTTAGAATCAAAATCCAAGCGATACACACGACTTAGCTTTAAATCAATGCGAAGTAGAAGATTTAGCTTCAAATCCATGCGACACAAAGATATAGCTTCAGATACTTGCAATATAAGTGATATAGCTTCCAATGCAGACGAAACAATCGAGTTAGCTTCAAATACAAGCGACACACATGATTTAGCTTCAAATCAATGCGATGTAGAAGGTTTAGCTTCAAATCCAAGCGAAACACATGATTTAGCTGCAAATAAATGCGATGTAGAAGGTGTAGCTTCAAATCCATGCGAAACAAATGATTTAGCACCAGATACTTGCGATATAAGTGATACAGCTATAAATGCAGGGGAAACAAACGAGTTAGCTTCAAACCCATGCTAAACACACGACTAAGCTTCTAAACAATTCTATGTAGAAGGTTTAGCTTCAACTCCATGCGAAACACATGCTTTAGCTGCTAATCAATGCGATGTAGAAGATTTAGCTTCAAATCCAAGCGAAACACATGATTTAGCTGCAAATCAATGCGATGTATTAGGTTTAGCTTCAAATCCAAGTGAAACACATGATTAAGCTTGAAATCAATGCGATGTAGAAGGATTAGCTTCAAATCATTACGAAGCAAATGATTGAGCTTCAAACACTTGGGATGTAGGTGATATAGCTTCAAATGCAGCAAAACTAACGAGTTAGCTTCAAATTCAAGTGAGACACATGATTTAACTGCAAATCAATGCGATGTAGAAGGTTTAGCTACAAATCCAAGCGAAACAAATGATTTAGGTACAGATACATGCGATATAAGTGATATAGCTTCAAATACGGACGAAACAAACGAGTTGGCTTCAACTCCATGCGAAACACATGATTTAGCTTCAAATCAATGTGATGAAGAAGGGTTAGCTTCAAATCCATGCGACACAAATGATTTAGTATCAGATACATGCAATATAAGTTATATAGCTTCAAATGCAGGAGAAACAAACGAGTCAGCTTCAAATCCATGCGACACGAATCATTTAGTTTCAGATACTTGCGATGTAAGTGACATAGCTTCAAATGCAGACGAGTTAAATTCAAATCCAAGCGAAGGACGTGATTTAGATTCTAATCAATGCGATGTAGAAGGTTCAGCTTCAAATCCATGCGACACAAATGATTTAGTATCAGATACATGCGATATAAGTGATATAGCTTCAAATGCAGGAGAAACAAACGAGTTAGCTTCAAGTCCATTCGAAACACATGATTTAGCTGCAAATCAATGCGATGTAGAAGGTTTAGCTTCAAGTCCATGCGAAACAAATGATTTAGCTACAAGCACTTGCGGTATAAGTGATATAGCTTCAAATGCTGGAGAAACAAATCAGTTAGCTCCAAATACATGCGAAACACTTGATTTAGCTGCCTATCAATGCGATGTAGATGGTGTAGCTTCACATCCATGCGAAACAAATGTTTCAGCATCAGATAGTTGCGATATACATGACATTGCTTCAAATGCAGACGAATCAAACGAGTTAGAATCAAAATCCAAGCGATACACACGACTTAGCTTTAAATCAATGCGAAGTAGAAGATTTAGCTTCAAATCCATGCGACACAAAGATATAGCTTCAGATACTTGCAATATAAGTGATATAGCTTCCAATGCAGACGAAACAATCGAGTTAGCTTCAAATACAAGCGACACACATCATTTAGCTTCAAATCAATGCGATGTAGAAGGTTTAGCTTCAAATCCAAGCGAAACACATGATTTAGCTGCAAATAAATGCGATGTAGAAGGTGTAGCTTCAAATCCATGCGAAACAAATGATTTAGCACCAGATACTTGCGATATAAGTGATACAGCTATAAATGCAGGGGAAACAAACGAGTTAGCTTCAAACCCATGCTAAACACACGACTAAGCTTCTAAACAATTCTATGTAGAAGGTTTAGCTTCAACTCCATGCGAAACACATGCTTTAGCTGCTAATCAATGCGATGTAGAAGATTTAGCTTCAAATCCAAGCGAAACACATGATTTAGCTTCAAATCAATGCGTTGTAGAAGGTTTAGCTTCAAATCCAAGTGAAACACATGATTAAGCTTGAAATCAATGAGATGTAGAAGGAATAGCTTCAAATCCTTGCGAAGCAAATTATTGAGCTTCAAACACTTGGGATATAGGTGATATAGCTTCAAATGCAGCAAAACTAACGAGTTAGCTTCAAATCCAACCTAAACAAATGATTTAGCTTTAATCAGTGCGATGTAGAATGTTTAGCTTCAAATCCATGCGAAATAAATGGTTTAGCTACAAATACTTGTGATATACGTTATTTAGATTCAACTGCATGCGCAACAAACGAATTAGCTTCAAATCCATGTGAAACCCATGATTTAGCTGCAAATCAATGGGATGTAGAATGTTTAGCTTCAAATCCAAGCGGAACACATGATTTAGCTTCAAATCAATGCCATGTAGAAGGCTTAGCTTCAAATCCATGCGAAACACATGATTTAGCTTCAAATCAATACCAGGTGGAAGGCTTATCTTGAAGTCCATGAGAAACAAAAGATTTAGGTTCAGATACTTGCGATATAAGTAACATAGCTTCAAATGGAGACGAAAGAAACGAGATAGATTCAAATCCAAGCGAAACACATGATTTAGCGTCAAATCAATGCGATGTAGAAGGTTTAGCTTCAAATCCAAGCGGAAAACGTGATTTAGCTTCAAATCAATTCAAAGTAGAAGGAGTACCTTGAAATCCATACAAAACAAATGGTTTAGCTTCAAATACTTGTGATATACATGATTTAGCTTCAACTGCATGCGTAACAAACGTCCTATCTTCAAATTCAAGCGAAACACATGATTCAGCTTCAAATCCAAGCGAAAGATAAGATTTAGCTTCAAATCAACGCGAAGTAGAAGGCTTAGTTTCAAATCCATTAGAAACGAGTAGTTTAGCTTCAAATACTTGTTTTATACATGATTTAGGTTCAACTGCGTGCGAAACAAACGAACTAGCTTCAAATCCATGCGAAACACATGATTTAGCTTAAAATCAATGCGAAGTAGAAGGCTTATCTACAAATCCATGCCAAACAAATGGTTTAGCTTCAAATACTTGAGATATACATGATTTAGCTTCAAATGCAGGCGAAACAAACGAGTTAGCTTCAAATCCATGCGAAACACATGATTCAGATACAAATCAATGCGAAGTAGAAGACGTAGCTTCAAATCCATGCGAAACAAATGATTCAGCATCAGAAACTTGCGATAAAAGTGGTACAGATTCAAATGCAGGGGAATCAAACGAGTTAGCTTCAAATATATGCAAAACAAATGATTTAGCTTCAAATCAATGCGAAGTAGAAGCCTTAGCTTCGTATCCGTGCGGAACAAATGATTTGGCTTCATATACTTGCGATATAAGTGATATAGCTTCAAATATAGACGAATCAAACGAGTTAGCTTCAAATCCATGCGAAGCACATGATTTAGCTGCATATCAATGCGATGTAGAAGGTTTAGCTACAAATCCATGCGACACAAGTGATTTAGCTTCAGATACTTGCGATATAAGTGATATAGTTTCAAATGCAGACGAAACAAACGAGTTAAGATTCATGTTCAAGCGAAACACATGATTAAGCTTCAAATAAATGCGAAAGACAAGATTTAGGTTCAAATTCATGCGAAACACATGGTTTAGATTGAAAATCCTGCGAAACAAGTGGTTTAGCTTCTGATACTTGTGACCTACAGGATTTAGCATTAACTGCATGCGAAACAAACGAGTTACCTTCAATTCCACGCGTAACACATGATTAAGCTGCAAATTAATGCGATGTAGATGGTTTAGCTTCAAATCCATGCGACACAAATGATTTAGCTTCAGATACTTGCGATATAAGTGATATAGCTTCCAATGCAGGGGAAACAAACGAGTTAGCTTCAAATCCATGCGAAACATGATTTAGCTGCAAATCAATGCGATGTAGAATGTTTAGCTTCAAATCCATGCGAAATAAATGGTTTAGCTACAAATACTTGTGATATACGTTATTTAGATTCAACTGCATGCGCAACAAACGAATTAGCTTCAAATCCATGTGAAACCCATGATTTAGCTGCAAATCAATGGGATGTAGAATGTTTAGCTTCAAATCCATGCGGAACACATGATTTAGCTTCAAATCAATGCCATGTAGAAGGCTTAGCTTCAAATCCATGCGAAACACATGATTTAGCTTCAAATCAATACGAGGTGGAAGGCTTATCTTGAAGTCCATGAGAAACAAAAGATTTAGGTTCAGATACTTGCGATATAAGTAACATAGCTTCAAATGGAGACGAAAGAAACGAGATAGATTCAAATCCAAGCGAAACACATGATTTAGCGTCAAATCAATGCGATGTAGAAGGTTTAGCTTCAAATCCAAGCGGAAAACGTGAGTTAGCTTCAAATCAATTCAAAGTAGAAGGAGTACCTTCAAATCCATACAAAACAAATGGTTTAGCTTCAAATACTTGTGATATACATGATTTAGCTTCAACTGCATGCGTAACAAACGTCCTATCTTCAAATTCAAGCGAAACACATGATTCAGCTTCAAATCCAAGCGAAAGATAAGATTTAGCTTCAAGTCAACGCGAAGTAGAAGGCTTAGTTTCAAATCCATTAGAAACGAATAGTTTAGCTTCAAATACTTGTTTTATACATGATTTATGTTCAACTGCGTGCGAAACAAACGAACTAGCTTCAAATCCATGCGAAACACATGATTTAGCTTAAAATCAATGCGAAGTAGAAGGCTTATCTACAAATCCATGCCAAACAAATGGTTTAGCTTCAAATACTTGAGATATACATGATTTAGCTTCAAATGCAGGCGAAACAAACGAGTTAGCTTCAAATCCATGCGAAACACATGATTCAGATACAAATCAATGCGAAGTAGAAGACGTAGCTTCAAATCCATGCGAAACAAATGATTCAGCATCAGAAACTTGCGATAAAAGTGGTACAGATTCAAATGCAGGGGAATGAAACGAGTTAGCTTCAAATATATGCAAAACAAATGATTTAGCTTCAAATCAATGCGAAGTAGAAGCCTTAGCTTCGTATCCGTGCGGAACAAATGATTTGGCTTCATATACTTGCGATATAAGTGATATAGCTTCAAATATAGACGAATCAAACGAGTTAGCTTCAAATCCATGCGAAGCACATGATTTAGCTGCATATCAATGCGATGTAGAAGGTTTAGCTACAAATCCATGCGACACAAGTGATTTAGCTTCAGATACTTGCGATATAAGTGATATAGTTTCAAATGCAGACGAAACAAACGAGTTAAGATTCATGTTCAAGCGAAACACATGATTAAGCTTCAAATAAATGCGAAAGACAAGATTTAGGTTCAAATTCATGCGAAACACATGGTTTAGATTGAAAATCCTGCGAAACAAGTGGTTTAGCTTCTGATACTTGTGACCTACAGGATTTAGCATTAACTGCATGCGAAACAAACGAGTTACCTTCAATTCCACGCGTAACACATGATTAAGCTGCAAATTAATGCGATGTAGATGGTTTAGCTTCAAATCCATGCGACACAAATGATTTAGCTTCAGATACTTGCGATATAAGTGATATAGCTTCCAATGCAGGGGAAACAAACGAGTTAGCTTCAAATCCATGCGAAACACATGATTTAGCTGCAAATCAATGCGATGTAGAAGGTTTAGCTTCAAATCCATGCGAAACAAATGATTTACCTTCAAACACTTGGGATATAAGTGATATAGCTTCCAATGCAGGCGAAACAAACGAGCTGGCTTCAAATACAAGCGAAACACATGATTTAGCTTCAAATCAATGCGATGTAGAAGGCTTATCTTGAAATCCATGAGAAACAAATGATTTAGCTTCAGACACTTGCGATATAAGTGATATAGCGTCCAATGCAGGGGAAAGAAACGAGTTAGCTTTAAATCCATGCGAAACACATGATTTAGCTGCAAATCAATGCGATGTAGAAGGTTTAGCTTCAAATCCATGCGAAACAAATGATTTACCTTCAAACACTTGGGATATAAGTGATATAGCTTCCAATGCAGACGAAACAATCGAGTTAGCTTCAAATACAAGCGACACACATGATTTAGCTTCAAATCAATGCGATGTAGAAGGTTTAGCTTCAAATCCAAGCGAAACACATGATTTAGCTGCAAATCAATGCGATGTAGAAGGTGTAGCTTCAAATCCGTGCGAAACAAATGATTTAGCACCAGATACTTGCGATATAAGTGATACAGCTATAAATGCAGGGGAAACAAACGAGTTAGCTTCAAACCCATGCAAAACACATGACTAAGCTTCTAAACAATTCTATGTAGAAGGTTTAGCTTCAACTCCATGCGAAACACATGGTTTAGCTGCTAATCAATGCGATGTAGAAGATTTAGCTTCAAATCCAAGCGAAACACATGATTTAGCTTCAAATCAATGCGTTGTAGAAGGTTTAGCTTCAAATCCAAGTGAAACACATGATTAAGCTTGAAATCAATGCGATGTAGAAGGATTAGCTTCAAATCCTTGCGAAGCAAATGATTGAGCTTCAAACACTTGGGATATAGGTGATATAGCTTCAAATGCAGCAAAACTAACGAGTTAGCTTCAAATCCAAGTGAAACACATGATTTAACTGCAAATCAATGCGGTGTAGAAGTTTTAGCTTCAAATCCATGCGACACAAAGATATAGCTTCAGATACTTGCAATATAAGTGATACAGCTTCAAATGCAGGCGAAATTAACGAGTCAGCATTCAAATCCATGCGAAACACATTATTTAGCTACAAATTAATTTGAAAAACATGGTTTAGCTTAATATTCATGCGAAACAAATGGTCCAGCAAATACTTGTGATATACATGATATCGCTTCAACTGCATTTGAAACAAACGAGTTAGCTTCAAGTTCATACGAAACACATGATTCAGCTTCAAATAAATGCGAAGTAGATGGCTGATTTTCGAATCCATGCGAAACAAATGGTTTAGCTTCAAATCAATACGAAGTAGAAGGATTAACATTAAATCCATGCGAAACAAATGGTTTAGCTACAAATACTTGTGATATACGTTATTTAGAATAAACTGCATGCGCAACGAACGAATTAGCTTCAAATCCATGCGAAACACATGATTTAGCTTCAAATCAATGCGAAGTAGAAGCCTTAGCTTCGTATCCGTGCGGAACAAATGATTTGGCTTCATATACTTGCGATATAAGTGATATAGCTTCCAATGCAGGGGAAACAAACGAGTTAGCTTCAAATCCATGCGAGACACATGATTTAGCTGCATATCAATGCGATGTAGAAGGTTTAGCTACAAATCCATGCGACACAAGTGATTTAGCTTCAGATACTTGCGATATAAGTGATATAGCTTCAAATGCAGACGAAACAAACGAGTTAAGATTCATGTTCAAGCGAAACACATGATTAAGCTTCAAATAAATGCGAAAGACAAGATATAGGTTCAAATTCATGCGAAACACATGCTTTAGATTGAAAATCCTGCGAAACAAGTGGTTTAGCTTCTGATACTTGTGACCTACAGGATTTAGCATTAACTGCATGCGAAACAAACGAGTTACCTTCAATTCCATGCGTAACACATGATTAAGCTGCAAATTAATGCGATGTAGAAGGTTTAGCTTCAAATCCATGCGACACAAATGATTTAGCTTCAGATACTTGCGATATAAGTGATATAGCTTCCAATGCAGGGGAAACAAACGAGTTAGCTTCAAATCCATGCGAAACACATGATTTAGCTGCAAATCAATGCGATGTAGAAGGTTTAGCTTCAAATCCATGCGAAACAAATGATTTAACTTCAAACAGTTGGGATATAAGTGATATAGCTTCCAATGCAGGCGAAACAAACGAGCTGGCTTCAAATACAAGCGAAACACATGATTTAGCTTCAAATCAATGCGATGTAGAAGGCTTATCTTGAAATCCATGAGAAACAAATGATTTAGCTTCAGATACTTGCGATATAAGTGATATAGCTTCAAATGCAGACGAATCAAACGAGATAGTTTTAACTTCCATGCGATACACATGATTTAGCTTCAAATCAATGCGAAGTAGAAGGCTTAGCTTCAAATCCAGGCGAACAAATGATTTAGGTACAGATACTTGCGATATAAGTGATATAGTTTCAAATGCAGACGAAGCAAACGAGGTAGCTTCAAATCTATGCTATGTAGAAGCTTTAGCTTCAAATCCATGCAAAACAAATGATTTAGCTTCAAATCAATGCGATGTAGAAGGCTTAGCTTCATATCCGTGCGGAACAAATGATTTGGCTTCATATACTTGCGATATAAGTGATATAGCTTCAAATGCAGACGAATCATCGGGTTAGCTTCATGTACAAGCGAAACACATGATTAAGCTTCAAATCAATGCGAAGTAGAAGATTTAGCTTCAAATCCATGCGAATCAAATGATTCAGCTTCAAACACCAGGATGTAAGAGATATAGCTTCAAATGCAGACGAATCAAACGAGTTAGCTTCAAATACAAGCGACACACATGATTTAGCTTCAAATCATTGCGGTGCAGAAGGTTTAGCTTCAAATCCATGCGAAACAAGTGATTTAGCTTCAGATACTTGTGATATAAGTGATATAGCTTCAAATGCAGGGGAAACAAACGAGTTAGCATCAAATCCATGCAAAACACATGATTTAGCTGCAAATCAATGCGATGCAGAAGGTTTAGCTTCAAATCCAAGCGGAACACGTGATTTAGCTTCAAACAATTGGGATATAAGAGATATAGCTTCAAATGCAGACGAATCAAACGAGTTAGCTTCAAAATCCATGCGATACATTTTCATTTAACTTAAAATCGATACGAAGTAGAAGGCTTAGCTTCAAATCCATGTGAAACACGTGATTTAGCTTCAAATCAATACGAGGTAGAAGGCTTATGTTGAAATCCATGAGAAACAAATGATTTAGGTTCAGATACTTGCGATATAAGTAATATAGCTTCAAATGGAGACGAAAGAAACGAGTTAGATTCAAATCCAAGCGAAACACATGATTTAGCGTCAAATCAATGCGATGTAGAAGGTTTAGCTTCAAATCCAAGCGGAACACGTGATTTAGCTTCAAATCAATTCAAAGTAGAAGGAGTACCTTCAAATCCATACGAAACAAATGGTTTAGCTTCAAATACTTGTGATATACATGATTTAGCTTCAACTGCATGCGTAACAAACGTCCTATCTTCAAATTCAAGCGAAACACATGATTCAGCTTCAAATCCAAGCGAAAGATAAGATTTAGCTTCAAATCAATGCGAAGTGGAAGGGTTAGCTTCAAATAAATGCGAATCAAATGGTTTAACTTCAAATAGTTGTGTTATACATGATTTGGCTTCAACTGCGTGCGAAACAAATGTGTTAGCTCTAAATCCATACGAAACACACGATTTAGCTTCAAATCAAAGCGAAGTAGAAGGCTTAGCTTCAAATCCAGACGAAACACATGATTTAGCTTCAAATCAATGCGAAGTAGAAGGCTTATCTTCGAATCCATGCGGAACAAATGGCTTAGCTTCAAATACTTGTGGTATACATGATTTAGCATCAAATGCAGGCGATACAAACGAATTAGCTTCAAATCCATGCGAAACATATGATTTAGCTTCAAATCAATGCGATGTAGGAGGCTGATCTTCGAATCCATGCGAAACAAATGGTTTCGATACAAATACTTGTGATATACATGATTTAGCTTCAAATGCAGGCGATACAAACGAATTAGCTTCAAATCCAAGCGAAACACATGATTTAGCTTGATATAAATGCGATGTAGAAGGCTTAGCTCCAAATCCATTGGAAACAAGTGATTTAGATTCAGATACTAGAGATATAAGTTATATAGCTTCAAATGTAGGCGAAACTAACGGGTTAGCTTCAACTCCATGCGAAACACATGATTTAGCTGCAAATCCATGCTATGTAGATGATTTTGATTCAAATCCGTGCGAAATAAATGATTTATCAACAGAAACTTGCGATATAACTGATATAGCTTCAAATGCAGGGGAAACAGGCGAGTAAGCATCAAATCCATGCAAAACACATGATTTAGCGTCAAATCAATGCGATGCAGAAGGTTTAGCTTCAATTCCAAGCGAAACACATGATTTAGATTCAAATCAATGCCATGTAGAATGTTTAGCTTCAAATCCATGCGAAACAAATGATTTAGCTTCAAACCCTTGGGATATAAGTGATATAGCTTTAAATGCAGTCGAATCAAACGAGTTAGCTTCAACATCCATGCGATACATTTCATTTAGCATCAAATCGATACGAAGTAGAATGCTTAGCTACAAATCCATGCGAAACAAATGATTTAGCTTCATACAATTGGGATATAAGTGATATAGCTTTAAATGCAGACGCATCAAACGAGTTAGCTTCAAATTCATGCGAGACGCATGATTTAGCTGCAAATCAAAGCGATGTAGATGGTTTAGCTTCAAATCCATGCGAAACAAATGATTTAGCTTCAATTACTTGGGTTATAAGTGATATAGCTTCAAATGCAGACGAATCAAACGAGATAGTTCAAATCCAAGCAAGTCACATGATTTAGCTTCAAATCAATGCGATGTCGAAGGTTTAGCTTCAAATCCATGCGAAACAAATGATTTAGCTTCAAACACTTGGGATATAAGTGATATAGCTTTAAATGCAGACGAATCAAACGAGTTAGCTTCAAAATCCATGCGATACATTTCATTTAGCTTCAAATCGATACGAAGTAGAAGGCTTAGCTACAAATCCATGCGAGACAAATGATTTAGCTTCAGATACTTGCAATATAAGTGATATAGCTTCATATGCAGGGGCAACAAACGAGTTAGCTTCAAATCCATGCAAAACACATGATAAAGCTTCAAATCAATGCTATGTCGAAGGTTTAGCTTCAAATCCATGCGAAACCAATGATTTAGCTTCAAATACTTGGGTTATAAGTGATATAGCTTCAAATGCAGACGAATCAAACGAGTTAGCTTCAAATCCAAGCGAAACACATGATTTAGCGTCAAATCAATGCGATGTAGAAGGTTTAGCTTCAAATCCAAGCGGAACACGTGATTTAGCTTCAAATGAATGAGATGCAGAATGTTTTGATTCAAATCCATGCGACACAATTGATTTGGCTTCAAATACTTGCGATATAAGTGACGTAGCTTCAAATGCAGACGAAACAAACGAGTTAGCTTCAAATCCAAGCGAATCACATGATTTATCTTCAAATCAATGCGAAGTAGAAGGCTACGTTTCAAATCCATGCGAAACGTATAGTATGGAATCAAATACTTGTTTTATACATGATTTAGCTTCAACTGCATGCGAAACAAACGAATTAGGTTCAAATTCAACCGAAACACATAATTTAGCTTCAAATCAATGCGATGTAGAAGGCTTAACTTCAAAGCAATGCGACATAAATGATTTAGCTTCATATACATGCGATATAAGTGATATAGCTTCAAATGCAGGAGAAACAAACGGGTTAGCTTCGTATCCAAGCGAAACACGTGATTTAGCTTCAAATCAGTGCGATGTAGAAGGTTCAGCTTCAAATCCATGCGATGTAGAAGGTTTAGCATCAAATCCATGCGAAACACATGATTTAGCAGCAAATCAATGCGATGTAGAAGGCTTCGCTACAAATCCATGCGAAACAAATGATTTAGCTTCATACAATTGGGATATAAATGATATATCTTTAAATGCAGACGAATCAAACGAGTTAGCTTCAAATCCATGCGAGACACATGATTTAGCTGCAAATAAATGCGATGTTGATGATTTAGCTTCAAATCCATGCTAAACCAATGATTTATTTTCAATCACTTGGGATATGAGTTATATAGCTTCAAATGCAGACGAATCAAACGAGTTAGTTTCAAATCCATGCGATACATTTCATTTAGCTTCAAATCGATACGAAGTATAAGGCTTAGCTTCAAATCCATGCGAAACAAATGATTTAGCTTCAAACACTTGAGATATAAGTGATATTTCTCCAAATGCAGACGACACAAACGCGTTAGCTTCAAATCCAAGCAAATCACATGATTTAGCTTGAAATCAATGCGCTGTAGAAGGTTTAGCTTCAAATTCATGCGAAACAAATGATTTAGATTCAGATACTTGCGATATAAGTGATATAGCTTCAAATGCAGGGGAATCAAACGAGTTAGCATCAAATCCATGCAAAACACATGATTTAGCTTCAAATCAATGCGATGCAGAAGGTTTAGCTTCAAATCCAAGCGAAACACATGATTTAACTTCAAATCTATACGAAGTAGAAGGCTTAGCTTCAAATTCATGAGAAACAAATGATTTAGATTCAGATACTTGCGATATAAGTGATATAGCTTTAAATGGAGGGGAAACAAACGAGTTAGCATCAAATCCATGCAAAACACATGATTTAGCGTCAAATCAATGCGATGCAGAAGGTTTAGCTTCAAATCCAAGCGAAACACATGATTTAACTTCAAATCTATACGAAGTAGAAGGCTTAGCTTCAAATTCATGCGAAACAAATGATTTAGATTCAGATACTTGCGATATAAGTGATAAAGCTTCAAATGCAGACGAAACGAACGAGTCATCTTCAAATCCAAGTGAATCACTTGATTTAGCTTCGAATTAATACGATTTAGAAGGTTTAGCTTCAAAACCATGCGAAACGAATGATTGAGCTTCAAACACTTGGGATATAGGTGACACAGCTTCAGCTGCATGCGAAACAATCGAATAAGCTTCAAGTCTATGCGAAACACATGATTCAGCTGCAAATCAATGCGAAGTAGATGGCTCAGCGTCAAATCCACGCGAATCAAGTGGTTTATCTTCAAATACATGTGATATACATGATTTAGCTTCAACGACATGCGAAACAAACGAGTTATCTTCGAATCCATGCGAAACAAATAGTTTAGATTTAAATAATTCTGATATACATGATGTAGCTTCAAATGCAGGCCAAACAAACGAGTTAGCTTCGAATCCATGCGAAACTCATGATTTTGCTTCAAATTCATTTGAAAAACATGGTTTAGCTTAATATTCATGCGAAACAAATGGTCCAGCATCAAATACTTGTGATATATATGATTTCGCTTCAACTGCATTTGAAACAAACGAGTTAGCTTGAAGTTCATACGAAACACATGATTCAGCTTCAAATAAATGCGAAGTAGAAGGCTGATTTTCGAATCCATGCGAAACAAATGGTTTAGCTTCAAATCAATACGAAGTAGAAGGATTAACATTAAATCCATGCGAAAGAAATGGTTTAGCTACAAATACTTGTGATATACGTTATTTAGATTCAACTGCATGCGCAACGAACGAATTAGCTTCAAATCCATGCGAAACACATGATTTAGCAGCAAATCAATGCGACGTAGAAGGTTTAGCTTCAAATCCATCCGAAACCAATGATTTAGCTTCAGATACTTGCGATATAAGTGACATAGCTTCTAATGCAGACGAAACAAACGAGTTAGCTTTAAATCCAAGCGAATCACATGATGTAGCTTCAAATCAATGCGAAGTAGAAGGCTTAGCTTCAAATCCATGCGAAACAAATGATTTAGCTTCAAATCAATGCTATGTAGAAGGTTTAGCTTCAAATCCATGCTACACAAATGAATTAGCTTCAAACACTTGGGATATGAGTGATATAGCTTCAAACGCAGACGAAACAAACGAGTTAGCTTCAAATTCATGCGAATCACATGATTTGGATTCAAATCAATGCGATTTAGAAGGTTTAGCTACAAATCCAAGCGATACAAAAGATCGAGATTCAGATAATGACGATATAAGTGATATAGCTTCAAATGCAGACGAAACAAACAAGACAGCTTCATATCCAAGCGAAACAAATGATTTAGCTTCAAATCATTGCGATGTAGAAGGTTTAGCTTCAAATCCATGCGAAACAAATGATTGAGCTTCACACACTTCGGATATAAGTGATATAGCTTTAAATGCAAACGAATCAAACGAGTTAGCTTCAAATCCATGCGAGACACATGATTTAGCTGCAAATCAGTGCGATGTAGATGGTTTAGCTTCAAATCCATGCTAAACCAATGATTTATTTTCAATCACTCGGGATATGAGTTATATAGCTTCAAATGCAGACGAATCAAACGAGTTAGCTTCAAATCCAAGCGAGACACATGATTTAGATTCAAATCAACGCGATGTAGAAGTTTTATTTTCAAATCCACGCGAAACAAATGATTTAGCTTCAAACACTTGGGATATAAGTGATATAGCTTCAAATGCAGACGAATCAAACGAGTTAGCTACAAATCCATTCGATACATATCATTTAACTTCAAACCGATACGAAGTAGAAGTCTTAGCTTTAAATCCATGCGAACCAAATGACTTAGGTTCAGATACTTGCGATATAAGTGATATAGCTTCAAATGCAGACGAAACAAACGAGTTAGCTTCATATCCAAGTGAAACAAATGATCTAGCTTCAAACAATGCGAAGTAGAAGGCTTAGCTCCAAATCCATGCGAAACAAATGATTCAGCTTCAAATCAATGCGAAGTAGAAGATTCAGCTTCAAATCCATGCGATACAAATGGTTTTGCTTCAAATACATGTGATATACATGATTTAGCTTCAACTGCATTCTAAACAAACGAGTTAGCTTCAAATCCATTCGAAACTCTTGATTTTGCTTCTAATCAATGCGAAGTAGAAACCTGATTTTAGGATCAATGCGAAACAAATGGTTTAGCTTCAACTCAATACGAAGTAGAAGGACTAGCATCAAATCCATTCGAAACACATGATTTATCTTCAAATCAATGCGATGTAGAAGATTTAGCTTCAAATCCGTGCGAAATAAATGATTTAGCATCAGATACTTGCGATATAACTGATATAGCTTCAAATGCAGAGGAAACGGGCGAGTTAGCATAAAAACCACGCAAAACACATGATTTAGCGTCAAATCAATGCGATGCAGAAGGTTTAGCTTCAAATCCAAGCGAAACATATGATTTAGCTTCAAATCAATGCGATGTAGAAGATTTAGCTTCAAATCCATGCGAAACAAATGATTTAGTTTCAAACACTTGGGATATAAGTGATATAGTTTTAAATGCAGACGAATCATACGAGATAGTTCAAATCCATGCGACACATTTCATTTAGCTTCAAATCGATACAAAATAGAAGGCTTAGCTTCAAATCCATGCGAAACAAATGGTTTAGCTTCAAACACTTGAGATATAAGTGGTATTTCTTCAAATGCAGACGAAACAAACGAGTTAGCTTCAAATCCAAGCAAATCACATGATTTAGTTTCAAATCAATGCGTAACAAATGATTTAGCTTCAAACAGTTGGGATATAAGTGATATAGCTTCAAATGCAGACGAATCAAACGAGTTAGCTTCAAAATCCATGCGATACATATCATTTAACTTCAAATCGATACGAAGTAGAAGGCTTAGCTTCAAATCCATGCGAAAAAAAATAATTTAGATTCAGATATTTGCGATATAAGTGATATAGCTTCAAATGCCGTGGAAACTAACGAGTTAGCATCAAATCCATGCAAAACACATGATTTAGCTGCAAATCAATGCCTGTGCAGAAGGTTTAGCTTCAAATCCATGCTAAACCAATGTTTTATTTTCAATCACTTGGGATATGAGTTATATAGCTTCAAATGCAGACGAATCAAACGAGTTAGCTTCAAATCCAAGCGAGACACATGATTTAGATTCAAATCAACGCGATGTAGAAGTTTTATCTTCAAATCCACGCGAATCAAATGATTTAGCTTCAAACACTTGGGATATAAGTGATATAGCTTCAAATGCAGACGAATCAAACGAGTTAGCTACAAATCCATTGGATACATATCATTTAACTTCAAATCGATGCGAAGTAGAAGGCTTAGCTTCAAAGCAATGCGATGCAGAAGGTTTAGCTTCAAATCCATGCGAAACAAATGATTTAGCTTCAAACACTTGGCATATAAGTGATATAGCTTCAAATACAGACGAATCAAACAAGTGAGCTTCAAAATCAATGCGATGCATATCATTTAGCTTCAAACCGATACGAAGTAGAAGTCTTAGCTTTAAATCCATGCGAACCAAATGACTTAGGTTCAGATACTTGCGATATAAGTGATATAGCTTCAAATGCAGACGAAACAAACGAGTTAGCTTCATATCCAAGTGAAACACATGATCTAGCTTCAAACAATGCGAAGTAGAAGGCTTAGCTCCAAATCCATGCGAAACAAATGATTCAGCTTCAAATCAATGCGAAGTAGAAGGTTCAGCTTCAAATCCATGCGATTCAAATGGTTTTGCTTCAAATACATGTGATATACATGATTTAGCTTCAACTGCATTCTAAACAAACGAGTTAGCTTCAAATCCATTCGAAACTCTTGATTTTGCTTCTAATCAATGCGAAGTAGAAACCTGATTTTAGGATCAATGCGAAACAAATGGTTTAGCTTCAACTCAATACGAAGTAGAAGGATTAGCATCAAATCCATTCGAAACACATGATTTATCTTCAAATCAATGCGAAGTAGAAGGCTAGGTTTCAAATCCATGCGAAACGTATAGTATGGAATCAAATACTTGTTTTATACATGATTTAGCTTCAACTGCATGCGAAACAAACGAATTAGGTTCAAATTCAACCGAAACACATAATTTAGCTTCAAATCAATGCGAAGTAGAAGGCTTACCTTCAAAGCAATGCGACATAAATGATTTAGCATCATATACATGCGATATAAGTGATATAGCTTCAAATGCAGGAGAAACAAACGGGTTAGCTTCGTATCCAAGCGAAACACGTGATTTAGCATCAAATCAGTGCGATGTAGAAGGTTCAGATTCAAATCCATGCGATGTAGAAGCTTTAGCATCAAATCCATGCGAAACACATGATTTAGCAGCAAATCAATGCGATGTAGAAGCCTTAGCTACAAATCCATGCGAAACAAATGATTTAGCTTCATACAATTGGGACATAAATGATATATCTTTAAATGCAGACGAATCAAACGAGTTAGCTTCAAATCCATGCGAGACACATGATTTAGCTGCAAATCAATGCGATGTAGATGATTTAGCTTCAAATCCATGCGAAACAAATGATTTAGCTTCAAATCATTGCGATGTAGAAGGTTTAGCTTCAAATCCATGCGAAATAAATGATTGAGCTTCACACACTTCGGATATAAGTGATATAGCTTTAAATGCAAACGAATCAAACGAGTTAGCTTCAAATCCATGCGAGACACATGATTTAGCTGCAAATCAGTGCCATGTAGATGGTTTAGCTTCAAATCCATGCTAAACCAATGATTTATTTTCAATCACTTGGGATATGAGTTATATAGCTTCAAATGCAGACGAATCAAACGAGTTAGCTTCAAATCCATGCGATACATTTCATTTAGCTTCAAATCGATACGAAGTATAAGGCTTAGCTTCAAATCCATGCGAAACAAATGATTTAGCTTCAAACACTTGAGATATAAGTGATATTTCTCCAAATGCAGACGACACAAACGCGTTAGCTTCAAATCCAAGCAAATCACATGATTTAGCTTGAAATCAATGCGTTGTAGAAGGTTTAGCTTCAAATTCATGCGAAACAAATGATTTAGATTCAGATACTTGCGATATAAGTGATATAGCTTCAAATGCAGGGGAATCAAACGAGTTAGCATCAAATCCATGCAAAACACATGATTTAGCTTCAAATCGAAACGAAGTAGAAGGCTTAGCTTCAAATTCATGCGAAACAAATGATTTAGATTCAGATACTTGCGATATAAGTGATATAGCTTCAAATGCTGACGTATCAAACGAGTTAGCTTCAAATCCAAGCGAAACACATGATGTAACTTCAAATCTATACGAAGTAGAAGGCTTAGCTTCAAATTCATGCGAAACAAATGATTTAGATTCAGATACTTGCGATATAAGTGATATAGCTTCAAATGCAGGGGAAACAAACGAGTTAGCATCAAATCCATGCAAAACACATGATTTAGCTTCAAATCCATGCGAGACACATGATTTAGCTGCAAATCAGTGCCATGTAGATGGTTTAGCTTCAAATCCATGCTAAACCAATGATTTATTTTCAATCACTTGGGATATGAGTTATATAGCTTCAAATGCAGACGAATCAAACGAGTTAGCTTCAAATCCATGCGATACATTTCATTTAGCTTCAAATCGATACGAAGTATAAGGCTTAGCTTCAAATCCATGCGAAACAAATGATTTAGCTTCAAACACTTGAGATATAAGTGATATTTCTCCAAATGCAGACGACACAAACGCGTTAGCTTCAAATCCAAGCAAATCACATGATTTAGCTTGAAATCAATGCGTTGTAGAAGGTTTAGCTTCAAATTCATGCGAAACAAATGATTTAGATTCAGATACTTGCGATATAAGTGATATAGCTTCAAATGCAGGGGAATCAAACGAGTTAGCATCAAATCCATGCAAAACACATGATTTAGCTTCAAATCGAAACGAAGTAGAAGGCTTAGCTTCAAATTCATGCGAAACAAATGATTTAGATTCAGATACTTGCGATATAAGTGATATAGCTTCAAATGCTGACGTATCAAACGAGTTAGCTTCAAATCCAAGCGAAACACATGATGTAACTTCAAATCTATACGAAGTAGAAGGCTTAGCTTCAAATTCATGCGAAACAAATGATTTAGATTCAGATACTTGCGATATAAGTGATATAGCTTCAAATGCAGGGGAAACAAACGAGTTAGCATCAAATCCATGCAAAACACATGATTTAGCTTCAAATCAATGCGATGCAGAAGGTTTAGCTTCAAATCCAAGCGAAACACATGATTTAGCTTGAAATCGATACGAAGTAGAAGGCTTAGCTTCAAATCCATGCGAAACAAATGATTTAGATTCAGATATTTGCGATATAAGTTTTATAGCTTCAAATGCCGTCGAAACTAACGAGTTAGCATCAAATCCATGCAAATCACATGATTTATCTTCAAATCAATGCGATGCAGAAGGTTTAGCTTCAAATCCAAGCGAAACACATGATTTAGCTTCAAATCAATGCGATGTAGAAGGTTTAGCTTCAACTCCATGCGAAACTAATCATTTGGCTTCAAACACTTGGGATATAAGTGTTATAGCTTCAAATGCAGACGAATCAAACTAGGTAGCATCAAAATCCATGCGATACATATCATTTAACTTCAAATCGATACGAAGTAGAAGGCTTAGCTTCAAATCCATGCGAAACAAATGATTTAGGTTCAGATACTTGCGATATAAGTGATATAGCTTCAAATGCAGGGGAAAAATGAGTTAGCATCAAATCCATGCAAAACACATGATTTAGCTTCAAATCAATGCCTGTGCAGAAGGTTTAACTTCAAATCCATGCGAAACAAATGATTTAGCTTCAAACAATTGAGATATAAGTGATATAGCTTCAAATGCAGCCGAAACAAACGAGTTAGCTTCAAATCCATGCAAAACACATGATTTAGCTTCAAATCAATGCGATGTAGAAGATTTAGATTCAAATCCATGCGAAACAAATGATTTAGCTTCAAACAATTGGGATATAAGTGATATAGCTTCAAATGCTGACGAATCAAACGAGTTAGCTTCAAAATTCATGCGATACATACCATTTAACTTCAAATCGATACGAAGTAGAAGGCTTAGCTTCAAATCCATGCGAAGCAAATGATTTAGCTTCAGATACTTGCGATATAAGTGATATAGTTTCAAGTGCAGACGAAACAAACGAGTTAGCTTTAAATCCATGAGAAACACATGATTCAGCAGCAAATCAATGCGATGTAGAAAGTTTAGCTTCACATACATTCTAAATAAATGATTTAGCTTCAAACACTGGGGCTGTACGTGATATAGCTTCAAATGCAGACGTAACAAACTTGTTCGCTTCATATCCAAGCGAAACACATGATTTAGCTTCAAATCAATGCTATGTATAAGGTTTAGCTTCAAATCCACGCGAAACCAATGATTTAGCTTCATATACTTGCGATATAAGTGACATAGCTTCAAACGCAGACGAAACAAAAGTGTTAGCTTCGACTCCAAGCGAATCACATGATTTAGATTCAAATCAATGCGATTTAGAAGGTTTAGCTTCAAATCCATGCGAAACAAATGATTTCGTTTCAAACCCCTGGAATATAAGTGATATGGCTTCAAATGCAGACGAAACAAACAAGTTAGAGTCAAATCCATGCGAAACACATGATTTAGCAGCAAATCAATGGGATGTAGAAGGTTTAGCTTCAAATCCATGCGAAATCAATGATTTAGCTTCAGATAGTTGCGATATAAGTGACATAGCTTCAAATGCAGACGAAACAAACCAGTTATCTTCAATTCCATGCGAAACACATGATTTAGCTTCAAATCAATTCAATGTAGAAGGATTAGCATCAAATCCACGCGAATCAAATGGTTTAGCTACAAATACTTGTGATATACGTTCTTTAGATTGAACTGCATGCGCAACAAGCGAATTAGCTTCAAATCCATGCGAAACACATGATTATGCTTCAAATCAAAGCTATGTAGAAGGTTTAGTTTCAAATCCATGCGACACAAATGATTTAGCTTCAAATCAATGCGAAGTAGGAGGCTTAGCTTCAAATCCAAGCGAGACAAATGATTTAGGTTCAAACACTTGGGATATAAGTGAGATAGCTTTAAATGCAGACGAATCAAAGGAGTTAGCTTCAAAATCCATGCGATACATTTCATTTAGCTCCAAATCGATACGAAGTAGAAGGCTTAGCTTCAAATCCATGCGAAACAAATGATTTAGCTTGAATCACTTGGGATATAAGTGATATAGCTTCAAATGCAGACGAATCAAACGAGTTAGCTTCAAATCCATGCGATACATTTCATTTAGCTTCAAATCGATACGAAGTATAAGGCTTAGCTTCAAATCCATGCGAAACAAATGATTTAGCTTGAAATCGATACGAAGTAGAAGGCTTAGCTTCAAATCCATGCGAAGCTAATGATTTAGATTCAGATACTTGAGATATAAATTATATAGTTTCAAATGAAGGCGAAACTAACGAGTTAGCTTCAAATCCATGCGAAACACATGATTTAGCTGCAAATCCATGCTATGTATAATATTTAGCTTCAAATCCATGCGAAACGAATGATTTAGCTTCATACACTTGGGGAATGAGTGATATAGCTTCAAATGCAGACGAAACAAACGAGTTAGCTTCAAATCCAAGCAAATCACATGATTTAGCTTCAAATCAATACGATGTAGAAGGTTTAGCTTCAAATCCATGCGAAACAAATGATTTAGCTTCAAACACTTGAGATATAAGTGATATAGCTTCAAATGCAGACGAAACAAAAGAGTTAGCTTCATATCCAAGTGAAACACATGATCTAGCTTCAAACAATGCGAAGTAGAAGGCTTAGCTTCAAATCCATGCGAAACAAATGATTTAACTTCAAATCCATGAGAAACAAATGATTCAGCTTCAAATCAATGCTATGTAGAAGGTTTAGCTTCAAATCCATGCGACACAAATGAATTAGCTTCAAACACTTGGGCTATGAGTGATATAGCTTCAAACGCAGACGAAACAAACGAATTAGCTTCAAATTCATGCGAAACACATGATTTAGCTTGAAATCAATGCGATGTAGAAGGATTAGCTTCAAATCCATGCGACACAAATGAATTAGCTTCAAACACTTGGGCTATGAGTGATATAGCTTCAAACGCAGACGAAACAAACGAATTAGCTTCAAATTCATGCGAAACACATGATTTAGCTTGAAATCAATGCGATGTAGAAGGATTAGCTTCAAATCCATGCGACACAAATGAATTAGCTTCAAACACTTGGGCTATGAGTGATATAGCTTCAAACGCAGACGAAACAAACGAATTAGCTTCAAATTCATGCGGAACACATGATTTAGCTTGAAATCAATGCGATGTAGAAGGATTAGCTTCAAATCCATGCGAAACAAATGATTTAGCTTCAAACAATTGGGATATAAGTGATATAGCTTCAAATGCTGACGAATCAAACGAGTTAGCTTAAAAATCCATGCGATACATATCATTTAACTTCAAATCGATACGAAGTAGAAGGCTTAGCTTCAAATCAATGAGAAACAAATGATTTAGATTCAGATACTTGCGATATAAGTGATATAGCTTCAAATGCCGTCGAAACTAACGAGTTAACATAAAATCCATGCAAAACACACGATTTAGCTTCAAATCAATGCCTGTGCAGAAGGTTTAGCTTCAAATCCATGCGAAACAAATGATTTGACTTCAAACAATTGAGATATAAGTGATATAGCTTCAAATGCTGACGAATCAAACGCCTTATCTTCAAAATCCATGCGATAGATATCATTAAACTTCAAATCGATACGAAGTAGAAGGCTTAGCTTCAAATCCATGCGAAAAAAAATAATTTTGTTTCAGATACTTGCGATATAAGTGATATAGCTTCAAATGCCGTCGAAACTAACGAGTTAGCATCAAATCCATGCAAAGCACACGATTTAGCATCAAATCAATGCCTGTGCAGAAGGTTTAGCTTCAAATCCATGCGAAACAAATGATTTAGCTTGAAATCGATACGAAGTAGAAGGCTTAGCTTCAAATCCATGCGAAGCTAATGATTTAGATTCAGATACTTGAGATATAAATTATATAGTTTCAAATGAAGGCGAAACTAACGAGTTAGCTTCAAATCCATGCGAAACACATGATTTAGCTGCAAATCCATGCTATGTATAATATTTAGCTTCAAATCCATGCGAAACGAATGATTTAGCTTCATACACTTGGGGAATGAGTGATATAGCTTCAAATGCAGACGAAACAAACGAGTTAGCTTCAAATCCAAGCAAATCACATGATTTAGCTTCAAATCGATACGATGTAGAAGGTTTAGCTTCAAATCCATGCGAAACAAATGATTTAGCTTCAAACACTTGAGATATAAGTGATATAGCTTCAAATGCAGACGAAACAAAAGAGTTAGCTTCATATCCAAGTGAAACACATGATCTAGCTTCAAACAATGCGAAGTAGAAGGCTTAGCTTCAAATCCATGCGAAACAAATGATTTAACTTCAAATCCATGCGAAACAAATGATTCAGCTTCAAATCAATGCTATGTAGAAGGTTTAGCTTCAAATCCATGCGACACAAATGAATTAGCTTCAAACACTTGGGCTATGAGTGATATAGCTTCAAACGCAGACGAAACAAACGAATTAGCTTCAAATTCATGCGAAACACATGATTTAGCTTGAAATCAATGCGATGTAGAAGGATTAGCTTCAAATCCATGCGACACAAATGAATTAGCTTCAAACACTTGGGCTATGAGTGATATAGCTTCAAACGCAGACGAAACATCGAGTTAGCTTCAAATTTATGCGAATCACATGATTTGGATTCAAATCAATGCGAGTTAGAAGGTTTAGCTTCAAATCCAAGCGATACAAAACATCGAGATTCAGATAATGGCGATATAAGTGATATAGCTTCAAATGCAGACGAAACATACATGATAGCTTCATATCCAAGCGAAACAAATGATTTAGCTTTAAACCATTGCGATGTAGAAGGTTTAGCTTCAAATCCATCCGAAACAAATGATTTAGCTTCAGATACTTGCGATATAAGTGACATAGCTTCAAGCGCAGACGAAACAAACGAGTTAGCTTCAAATCCAAGCGTATCACATGATTTAGCTTCAAATCAATGCGATGTAGAAGGTTTAGATTCAAATCCAAGCGAAACACATGATTTAGCTTCAAATCATTGCGATGTAGAAGGTTTAGCTTCAAATCCAAGCGAAACAAATGATTTAGCTTCAAACACTTGGGATATAAGTGATGTAGCTTCAAATGCAGACGAATCGAACGAGTTAGCTTCAAAATCCATGCTATACATATCATTTAGCTTCAAATCGATACGCAGTAGAAGGATTAGCTTCAAATCCATGCGAAACAAATGATTTAGCTTCAAACACTTGGGATATAAGAGATATAACTTCAATTGCAGACGAAACAAACGAGTTAGCTTCAAATCCATGCGAAACACATGAGTTAGCTTGAAATCAATGCGAAGTAGAAGGCATAGCTTCAAAACCTTACGAAACACATGATTTAGCTGCAAATCAATGCGATGTAGAAGATTGAGCTTCAAATCCATGCGAAACAAATGATTTAGCTTCAGATACTTGCGATATAAGTGATATAGCTTCAAATACAGACGCAACAAACGAGTTAGATTCAAGTCCATACATGACACATGATTTTTCTTCAAATACTTGCGATATAAGTGATATAGCTTCAAATGCAGACGAAGCAAACGAGGTAGCTTCAAATCTATGCGTTGTAGAATTTTTACCTTCGAAGCCATGCGAAACCAATGATTTTGCTTCAGATACATGCGATATAAGTGATATAGCTTCAAATGCAGACGAAACAAACGAGTCAGCTACGAATCCAAGAGAACCACGCGATTTAGCTTCAAATAAATGCGATTTAGAAGGTTTATCTTCAAATACATGCGAAACAAATGATTTAGCTTCAGATACTTGCGATATAAGTGATATAGCATCAAATGCAAGCGAAACGAACGAGTTGGCTTCAAATCCATGCGGAAAGACATGATTTAGCTGCAAATGAATGTGATGTAAAAGGTTTAGCTTCAAATCCATGCGACACAAATGATTTAGCTTCAAATCGATACGAAGTAGAAGGCTTAGCTTCAAATCCATGCGAAACAAATGATTTAGGTTCAGATACTTGCGATATTAGTGACATAGCTTCAAATGCAGGCGAAACGATCGAGTTAGCTTCAAATCCATGCGAAACACATGATTTAGCTTCAAATCAATTGCGATGTATAATATTTAGCTTCAAATCCATGCGAAACAAATGATTTAGCTTCAGATACTTGCGATATAAGTGACATAGCTTCAAGCGCAGACGAAACAAACGAGTTAGCTTCAAATCCAAGCGTATCACATGATTTAGCTTCAAATCAATGCGATGTAGAAGGTTTAGATTCAAATCCAAGCGAAACACATGATTTAGCTTCAAATCATTGCGATGTAGAAGGTTTAGCTTCAAATCCAAGCGAAACAAATGATTTAGCTTCAAACACTTGGGATATAAGTGATGTAGCTTCAAATGCAGACGAATCGAACGAGTTAGCTTCAAAATCCATGCTATACATATCATTTAGCTTCAAATCGATACGCAGTAGAAGGATTAGCTTCAAATCCATGCGAAACAAATGATTTAGCTTCAAACACTTGGGATATAAGAGATATAACTTCAATTGCAGACGAAACAAACGAGTTAGCTTCAAATCCATGCGAAACACATGAGTTAGCTTGAAATCAATGCGAAGTAGAAGGCATAGCTTCAAAACCTTACGAAACACATGATTTAGCTGCAAATCAATGCGATGTAGAAGATTGAGCTTCAAATCCATGCGAAACAAATGATTTAGCTTCAGATACTTGCGATATAAGTGATATAGCTTCAAATACAGACGCAACAAACGAGTTAGATTCAAGTCCATACATGACACATGATTTTTCTTCAAATACTTGCGATATAAGTGATATAAGCTTCAAATGCAGACGAAGCAAACGAGGTAGCTTCAAATCTATGCGTTGTAGAATTTTTACCTTCGAAGCCATGCGAAACCAATGATTTTGCTTCAGATACATGCGATATAAGTGATATAGCTTCAAATGCAGACGAAACAAACGAGTCAGCTACGAATCCAAGAGAACCACGCGATTTAGCTTCAAATAAATGCGATTTAGAAGGTTTATCTTCAAATACATGCGAAACAAATGATTTAGCTTCAGATACTTGCGATATAAGTGATATAGCATCAAATGCAAGCGAAACGAACGAGTTGGCTTCAAATCCATGCGGAAGACATGATTTAGCTGCAAATGAATGTGATGTAAAAGGTTTAGCTTCAAATCCATGCGACACAAATGATTTAGCTTCAAATCGATACGAAGTAGAAGGCTTAGCTTCAAATCCATGCGAAACAAATGATTTAGGTTCAGATACTTGCGATATTAGTGACATAGCTTCAAATGCAGGCGAAACGATCGAGTTAGCTTCAAATCATGCGAAACACATGATTTAGCTTCAAATCAATTGCGATGTATAATATTTAGCTTCAAATCCATGCGAAACAAATGATTTAGCTTCAAACACTTGAGATATAAGTGATATAGCTTCAAATGCAGAAGAAACAAACGAGTTAGCTTCATATCCAAGTGAAACACATGATCTAGCTTCAAACAATGCGAAGTAGAAGGCTTAGCTTCAAACCTATGCGAAACAAATGATTTAGATTCAAATCCATGCGAAACAAATGATTTAGGTTCAGATACTTGCGATATAAGTAATATAGCTTAAAATGCAGGCGAAACTAACGAGTTAGTTTCAAATCCATGCGAAATAAATGATTTAACTTCAAATCAATGCGAAGTACAAGGCTTAGCTTCAAATCCATACGGAACAAAATAATTTAGCTTCAAATCAATGCGATTTAGAAGGCTTAGCTTCAATCCATGCGAAAGAAATCATTTAGGTTCAGATACTTGCGATATGAGTGATATTGCATCAAATGCAGACGAAACAAACGAGTTAGCTTCAAATCCATGCGAAATAAAACATTGAGC
Source organism: Megalopta genalis (assembly GCF_051020955.1). Taxonomy (NCBI): domain Eukaryota; kingdom Metazoa; phylum Arthropoda; class Insecta; order Hymenoptera; family Halictidae; genus Megalopta; species Megalopta genalis. Next base: position 101,095 of record NW_027476456.1, on the reverse strand, counting down.
TTCAAACACTTGGGATATAGGTGATATAGCTTCAGCTGCATGCGAAACAGACGAGTTAGCTACAAATCCAAGCGGAACACATGATTTAGCTTCAAATCAATTCGAAGTAGAAGGCTTAGCTTCAAATCCATGCGAAACAAATGATTTAGGTTCAGATACTTGGGATATAAGTGATGTAGCTTCAAGTGCAGGGGAAACAAACGAGTTAGCTTCAAATCCATGCAAAACACATGATTAAGCTTCAACTCAATGCTATGTAGAAGGTTTAGCTCCAAAACCATGCGAGACAAATGATTTAGCTTCAAACACTTGGGATATGAGTGTTATAGCATCAAATGCGGGCGAAACGAACGAGTTAGCTTCAAATCCATGCGAAACACAGGATTTAGCTGCAAATCAATGCGATGTAGAAGATTTAGCTTCAAATCCATGCGAAACAAATGATTTAGCTTCAGATACTTGCGATATAAGTGATATAGCTTCAAATGCAGACGCTACAAACGAGTTAGATTCAAGTCCATCCAAGACACGTGATTTTTCTTCAAATACTTGCGATATAAGTGATATAGCTTCAAATGCAGACAAAGCAAACGAGGTAGCTTCAAATCTATGCGTTGTAGAAGGTTTAGCTTCGAAGCCATGCGAAACCAATGATTTTGCTTCAGATACATCCGATATAAGTTATATAGCTTCAAATGCAGACGAAACAAACGAGTTAGCTACAAATCCAAGAGAATCACACGATTTAGCTTCAAATACATGCGATTAGAAGGTTTAGCTTCAAATACATGTGAAACAAATGATTTAGATACAGATACTTGCGATATAAGTGATATAGCTTCAAATGCAGGGGAAACAAACGAGTTAGCATCAAATCCATGCAAAACACATGATTTAGATTCAAATCAATGCGATGCTGCAGGTTTAGCTTCAAATCCAAGCGAAACACATGATTTAGCTTGAAATCAATGCGATGTAGAAGCATTAGCTTCAAATCCATGCGACACAAATGAATTAGCTTCAAACACTTGGGCTATGAGTGATATAGCTTCAAACGCAGACGAAACAAACGAGTTAGCTTCAAATTCATGCGAATCACATGATTTGGATTCAAATCAATGCGATTTAGAAGGTTTAGCTTCAAATCAATGCGATACAAAAGATCGAGATTCAGATAATGGCGATATAAGTGATATTGCTTCAAATGCAGACGAAACAAACGAGTTAGCCTCAAGTCCATTCGAAACAAATGATTTAGCTGCAAATCAGTGCGATGTAGAAGGTTTAGCTTCAAATCCATGCGAAACCAATGATTTAGCTTCATATAATTGCGATATAAGTGACATAGCTGCAAACGCAGACGAAACAAACGAGTTAGCTTCAAATCCAAGCGTATCACATGATTTAAATTCAAATCAACGTGATGTAGAAGGTTAGCTTCAAATCCATGCGAAACGAATGATTCAGCATCAGATAGTTGCGATATAATTGATATAGCATCAAATGCAGACTAATCAAACGAGTTAGCATTAAAATCCAAGCGATACACATGACTTAGCTTTAAATCAATGCGAAGTAGAAGGTTTAGCTTCAAATCCATGCGACACAAATGATTTAGCTTCAGCTACTTGCAATATAAGTGACATAGCTTCAAATGCAGACGAAACAAACGAGTTAGCTTCATATCCAAGCGAAACACATGATTTAGCTTCAAATCAATGCGATGTATAAGATTTAGCTACAAATTCATAGGAAACGAATGATTAGCTTCATACACTTGGCGTATAAGTGATATAGCTTCAAATGCATTCGAAAAAAACGAGTTAGCTTCAAATCCATGCGAAACACATGATTTAGCTGCAAATCCATGCGATGTAGAAGGTTTAGCTTCAAATCCATGCGAAACAAATGATTTAGTTTCAAACAATTGGGATATAAGTGATATAGCTTCAAATGCTGACGAATCAAACGAGTTAGCTTCAAAATCCATGCGATAGATATCATTTAACTTCAAATCGATACGATGTAGAAGGCTTAGCTTCAAATCCATGCGATACAAATGATTTAGATTCAGATACTTGCGATATAAGTGATATAGCTGCAAATGCATTCGAAAAAAACGAGTTAGCTTCAAATCCATGCGAAACACATGATTTAGCTGCAAATCCATGCGATGTAGAAGATTTATTTTCAAATCCATGCAAAACAAATGATTTAGCATCAGATACTTGCGATATAACTGATATAGCTTCAAATGCAGGGGAAGCAAACGAGTTAGCATCAAATGCATGCAAAACACATGATTTAGCTTCAAATCAATGCGATGCAGAAGGTTTAGCTTCAAATCCATGCGAAACAAATGATTTAGCTTCAAATCAATGCGAAGTAGAAGGCTAAGCTTTAAATCCATGCAAAACAAATGGTTTAGCTACAAATACTTGTGATATACATTATTTAGCTACAACTGCATGCGAAACAAACGAGTTAGCTTCAAATCCATGCGATACACGTGATTTAGCTTCAAATCAATGCGATGTAGAAGGCTTAGATTCAAATCCATGCGATACACAAGATTTAGCTTCAAATCAATGCGATGTAGTAGGTTCAGCTTCAAATCCATGCGACACATATGATTAGCTTCAAATACTTGCGATATAAGTGATATAGCTTCAAAAGCTGTAGGAACAAACGAGGTAGCTTCAATTCCATGCGAGACACATGATTTAGCTTCAAAATCAATTCGAAGGACAAGGCTTAGATTCAAATCCATGCCAAACAAATGATTTAGCTTCAAATCAATGCGAAGTAGAAGGCTAAGCTTTAAATCCATGCAAAACAAATGGTTTAGCTACAAATACTTGTGATATACATTATTTAGCTACAACTGCATGCGAAACGAACGAGTTAGCTACAAATCCATGCGATACACATGATTTAGCTTCAAATCAATGCGATGTAGAAGGCTTAGATTCAAATCCATGCGATACACAAGATTTTGCTTCAATCAATGCGATGTAGTAGGTTCAGCTTCAAATCCATGCGACACATACGATTTAGCTTCAAATACTTGCGATATAAGTGATATAGCTTCAAAAGCTGTAGGAACAAACGAGGTAGCTTCAATTCCATGCGAAACACATGATTTAGCTTAAAATCAATGCCATCTAAAAGGTTTAGCTTCAAATCCATACGAAACACATGATTTAGCTTCAAATCAATTCGAAGGACAAGGCTTAGATTCAAATCCATGCGAAACAAATGAATTAGATTCAAATGAATGCGAAGTAGAAGGCTTAGCTTCAAATCCATGCAAAACAAATGGTTTAGCTACAAATACTTGTGATATACATTATTTAGCTACAACTGCATGCGAAACAAACGAGTTAGCTTCAAATCCATGCGATACACAAGATTTAGCTTCAAATCAATGCGATGTAGTTGGTTCAGCTTCAAATCCATGCGATATAAATGATATAGCTTCAAAGCAGGAGAAACAAACGAGGTAGCTTCAATTCCATGCGAAACAAATGATTTAGCTTCAAATCAATGCGAAGTAGAAGGCGTTGCTTCAAATCCATGCGAAAAAAATGATTTAGCTACAAATACTTGTGATATACATCATTTAGCTACAACTGCATGCGAAACTAACGAGTTAGCTTCAAATCCATGCGAAACACACGATTTATCTTCAAATCAATGCGATGTAGAAGGTTTAGCTTCAAATCAATAAGAGGTAGAAGGTTTAGCTTCAAATCAATAGAATATAGAAGGTTTAACTTCAAATCAATGCGATGTAGGAGGTTTAGCTTCAAATCCATACGAAACACATGATTTAGCTTCAAATCAATTCGAAGGACCAGGCTTAGATTCAAATCCATGCGAAACAAATGATTTAGCTGCAAATCAATGCGATGTAGAAGGTTTAGCTTCAAATCCATGCGATACACTAGATTTAGCTTCAAATCAATGCGATGTAGAAGGTTCTGCTTCAAATCCATACGACACATATGATTTAGCTTCAAATACTTGCGATATATGTGATATAGCATGAAAAGCTGGAGGAACAAGCGAGGTAGCTTCAATTCCATGCGAGACACATGATTTAGCTTAAAATCAATGCGATGTAGAAGATTTAGCTCCAAATCCATGCGAAACACATTATTTAGCTGCAAATCAGTGCGAAGTAGAAGGCTCGGGTTCAAATCAATGCGATTCAAATGGTTCATCTTCAAATACTTGTGAAAGACATGATTTAGCTTCAACTGCATGCGAAACACATGATTTAGCTTCAAATCAATGCGATGTAGAAGGTTTAGCTTCAAAACCATGCAAAACACGTGATTTAACTTCCAATTAATGCGAAGTAGAAGGCTTAACTTCAAATCCATGCGAATCAAATGGTTTAGCTTCAAATACTTGTGATATACGTTATTTGGATTTAACTGCATGCGCAACGAACGAGTTAGCTTCAAACATGCGAAACACATGTTTTAGCTGCAAATCAATGCGATATAGAAGGTTCAGCTTCAAAACAATAACAGGTAGAAGGTTTAGCTTCAAATCAATAGAATGTAGAAGGTTTAGCTTCAAATCAATGCGATGTAGAAGGTTTAGCTTCAAATCCATACGACACACATGATTTAGCTTCAAATCAATTCGAAGGACCAGGCTTAGATTCAAATCCATGCGAAACAAATGGTTTAGCTGCAAATCAATGCTATGTAGAAGGTTTAGCTTCAAATCCATGCGATACACTAGATTTAGCTTCAAATCAATGCGATGTAGAAGGTTCTGGTGCAAATCCATACGACACATATAATTTAGCTTCAAATACTTGCGATATAAGTGATACTGCTTCAAAAGCTTGAGGAACAAACGAAGTAGCTTCAATTCCATGCGAAACAAATGATTTAGCTTCAAATCAATGCGAAGTAGAAGGCTTAGCTTCAGATTCATGGGAAATAAATGGTTTAGCTACAAATACTTGTGATATACATTATTTAGCTACAACTGCATGCGAAACAAACAAGTTAGCTTCAAATCCATGCGATACACATGATTTAGCTTCAAATACTTGCGATATAAGTGATATAGCTTCAAAAGCTGTAGGAACAAACGAGGTAGCTTCAATTCCATGCGAGTCACATGATTTAGCTTCAAATCAATGCGATGTAGAAGATTTAGCTTCAAATCCATGCGAAACACATTATTTAGCTGCAAATCAGTGCGAAGTAGAAGGCTCGGGTTCAAATCAATGCGATTCAAATGGTTCATCTTCAAATACTTGTGAAAGACATGATTTAGCTTCAACTGCATGCGAAACACATGATTTAGCTTCAAATCAATGCGATGTAGAAGGTTTAGCTTCAAAACCATGCAAAACACGTGATTTAACTTCCAATTAATGCGAAGTAGAAGGCTTAACTTCAAATCCATGCGAATCAAATGGTTTAGCTTCAAATACTTGTGATATACGTTATTTGGATTTAACTGCATGCGCAACGAACGAGTTAGCTTCAAAACCATGCGAAACACATGTTTTAGCTGCAAATCAATGCGATATAGAAGGTTCAGCTTCAAAACAATAACAGGTAGAAGGTTTAGCTTCAAATCAATAGAATGTAGAAGGTTTAGCTTCAAATCAATGCGATGTAGAAGGTTTAGCTTCAAATCCATACGACACACATGATTTAGCTTCAAATCAATTCGAAGGACCAGGCTTAGATTCAAATCCATGCGAAACAAATGGTTTAGCTGCAAATCAATGCTATGTAGAAGGATTAGCTTCAAATCCATGCGATACACTAGATTTAGCTTCAAATCAATGCGATGTAGAAGGTTCTGGTGCAAATCCATACGACACATGTAATTTAGCTTCAAATACTTGCGATATAAGTGATACTGCTTCAAAAGCTGGAGGAACAAACGAAGTAGCTTCAATTCCATGCGAAACAAATGATTTAGCTTCAAATCAATGCGAAGTAGAAGGCTTAGCTTCAAATTCATGCGGAACAAATGGTTTAGCTACAAATTCTTGTGATATCCATTATATACCTATAACTGCATGCGAAACAAACGAGTTAGCATCAAATCCATGCGAAATACATGATTAAGCTTCAAATCAATGCGATGTAGAAGGTTTAGCTTCAAATCCATGCAAAATACGTGATTTAACTTCCAATTAATGCGAAGTAGAAGGCTTAGGTTCAAATCCGTGCGAATCATATGGTTTAGCTTCAAATACTTGAGATATACGTTATTTAGATTTAACTGCATGCGCAACGAACGAGTTAGCTTCAAATCCATGCGAAACACATGATTTAGCTGCAAATCAATGCGATGGAGAAGGTTTAGCTTCAAATCCATGCGAAACAAATGATATAGCTGCAAACACTTGGGGTGTAAGTGATATAGCTTCAAATGAAGACTAATCAAACGAGTTAGCATCAAAATCCACGCGATACACATGATTTAGCTTCAAATACTTGCGATATAAGTGATGTAGATTCAACTGCAGGCACGAAACGAACGAGTTAGCTTCAAATCCATTCGAAACTCATGTTTTAGCAGCAAATCAATGTGATGTAGAAGGTTTAGTTTCAAATCCATGCGATACACAAGATTTAGCTTCAAATCATTGCGATGTAGTATGTTCAGCTTCAAATCCATGCGGCACATATGATTTAGCTTCAAATGCTTGCGATATAAGTGATATAGTTTCAAATGGAGGCGAAGCGAACGAGTTAGCTTCAAATCCATGCGAAACAAATGATTTAGCTGCAAATCAATGCGACGTAGAAGGTTTAGCTTCAAATCCATGCGATACACTAGATTTAGCTTCAAATCAATGCGACGTAGAAGGTTCTGCTTCAAATCCATGCGGCACATATGATTTAGCTTCGAATACTTGCGATATAAGTGACATAGTTTCCAATGGAGGCGAAACGAACGAGTTAGCATCAAATCCATGCGAGACACATGACTTAGCTTCAAATCAATGCGATGTAGAAGGTTTAGCTTCAAATCCACGCGAATCAAATGATTTAGCTTCAAATCCACGCGATTCATATGATTTAGCTTCAAACACTTGGGGTATAAGTGATATAGCTTCGAATGCAGACTAATCAAACGAGTTAGCTTCAAAATCCACGCGATACACATGATTTAGCTTCAAATACTTGCGGTATAAGTGATGTAGATTCAACTGCAGGCGAAACGAACGAGTTGGCTTCAAATCCATTCGAAACTCATGATTTAGCAGCAAATCATTGTGATGTAGAAGGTTTAGTTTCAAATCCATGCGATACACAAGATTTAGCTTCAAATCAATGCGATGTAGTAGGCTCAACTTCAAATCCATGCGATATAAGTGATATAGCTTCAAAAGCAGGAGGAACAAACGAGGTAGCTTCAATTCAATGCGAAACAAATGATTTAGCTGCAAACCAATGCGATGTAGAGGGCTTAGCTTCAAATGCATGCGATACACAAGATTTAGCTTCAAATCAATGCGATGTAGTAGGCTCAGCTTCAAATCCATGCGATATAAGTGATATAGCTTCAAAAGCAGGAGGAACAAACGAGGTAGCTTCAATTCAATGCGAAACAAATGATTTAGCTTCAAATCAATGCGAAGTAGAAGGCGTAGCTTCAAATCCATGCGAAACAAATGGTTTAGCTTCAAATCAATGCGATGTAGAAGGTTTAGCTTCAAATCCGTGCGATACACAAGATTTAGCTTCAAATCATTGCAATGTAGTAGGTTCAGCTTCAAATCCATGCGGCACATATGATTTAGCTTCAAATACTTGCGATATAAGTGATATAGTTTCAAATGGAGTTGAAGCGAACGAGTTAGCTTCAAATCCATGCGAAACACATGATTTAGCTGCAAACCAATGCGATGTAGAGGGCTTAGCTTCAAATGCATGCGATACACAAGATTTAGCTTCAAATCAATGCGATGTAGTAGGTTCAGCTTCAAATCCATGCGACACATATGATTTAGCTTCAAATACTTGCGATATAAGTGATATAGCTTCAAAAGCTGTAGGAACAAACGAAGTAGCTTCAATTCCATGCGAGACACATGATTTAGCTTAAAATCAATGCGATGTAGAAGGTTTAGCTTCAAATCCATACGATACACAAGATTTAGCTTCAAATCAATGCGATGTAGTAGGTTCAGCTTCAAATCCATGCGACACATATGATTTAGCTTCAAATACTTGCGATATAAGTGATATAGCTTCAAAAGCTGTAGGAACAAACGAGGTAGCTTCAATTCCATGCGAGACACATGATTTAGCTTAAAATCAATGCGAAGTAGAAGGTTTAGCTTCAAATCCATACGAAACACATGATTTAGCTTCAAATCAATTCGAAGGACAAGACTTAGATTCAAATCCATGCGAAACAAATGATTTAGCTTCAAATGAATGCGAAGTAGAAGGCTTAGATTCAAATCCATGCAAAACAAATGGTTTAGCTACAAATCAATGCGATGTAGAAGGTTTAGCTTCAAATCCATGCGAAACACATGATTTAGCTGCAAATCAATGCGATGTATAAGGTTTAGATTCAAATCCGTGCGATACACTAGATTTAGCTTCAAATCAATGCGATGTAGAAGGTTTTGCTTCAAATCCATGCGAAACACATGATTTAGATGCAAATCAATGCGATGAAGAAGGTTTAGCTTCAAATCCATGCAAAACAAATGGTTTAGCTACAAATACTTGTGATAAACATTATTTAGCTACAACTGCATGCGAAACAAACGAGTTAGCTTCAAATCCATGCGATGCACATGATTTAGCTTCAAATACTTGTGATATAAGTGATATAGCTTCAAAAGCTGTAGGAACAAACGAGGTAGCTTCAATTCCATGCGAGACGAATGATTTAGCTTCAAATCAATGCGAAGTAGAAGGCTTAGCTTCAAATTCATGGGAAACAAATGGTTTAGCTACAAATCAATGCGAAGTAGAACGAGTAGCTTAAATCGATGCGAAACAAATGGTTTAGATACAAATACTTGTGATATTCTTTATTTAGCTACAACTGCATGCGAAACTACCGAGTTAGCTTCAAATCCATGCGAATCACACGATTTATCTTCAAATCAATGCGATGTAGAAGGTTTAGCTTCAAATCCATGCGATACACTAGATTTAGCTTCAAAACAATGCGATGTAGAAGGATCTACTTCAAATCCATACGACACATATGATTTAGCTTCAAATACTTGCGATATAAGTGATACAGCTACAAAAGCAGGAGGAACAAACGAGGTAGCTTCAATTCCATGCGAAACAAATGATTTAGCTTCAAATACTTGCGATATAAGTGATACAGCTTCAAAAGCTGGAGGAACAAACGAGGTAGCTTCAATTCCATGCGAAACAAATGATTTAGCTTCAAATCAATGCGAAGTAGAAGGCTAAGCTTTAAATCCATGCAAAACAAATGGTTTAGCTACAAATACTTGTGATATACATTATTTAGCTACAACTGCATGCGAAACGAACGAGTTAACTTCAAATCCATGCGATACACATGATTTAGCTTCAAATAATGCGATGCAGAAGGCTTAGCTTCAAATCCATGCGATACACAAGATTTAGCTTCAAATCAATGCGATGTAGTAGGTTCAGCTTCAAATCCATGCGACACATATGATATAGCTTCAAATACTTGCGATATAAGTGATACAGCTTCAAAAGCTGGAGGGACATACGAGGTAGATTCAATTCCATGCGAAACAAATGATTTAGCTTCAAATCAATGCGAAGTAGAAGGCGTAGCTACAAATCCATGCGAAAAAAATGGTTTAGCTACAAATACTTGTGATATAAATTATTTAGCTACAACTGCATGCGAAACAAACGAGTTAGCTTCAAATCCATGCGATACACATGATTTAGCTTCATATACTTGCGATATAAGTGATATAGCTTCAAAAGCAGTAGGAACAAACGAGGTAGCATCAATTCCATTCGAGACACATGATTTAGCTTCAAGTCAATGCGATGTAGAAGGTTTAGCTTCAAATCCATACGAAACATATGATTTAGCTTCAAATCAATTCGAAGTAGAAGGCTTAGATTCAAACTCATGAGAAACAAATGGTTTAGCTACAAATACTTGTGATATCCATTATATAGCTACAACTGCATGCGAAACAAACGAGTTAGCATCAAATCCATGCGAAACACATGATTAAGTTTCAAATCAATGCGATGTAGATGGTTTGCTTCAAATCCATGCGACACACAAGATTTAGCTTAAAATCAATGCGATGTAGAAGGTTTAGCTTCAAATCCATACGAAACACATGATTTAGCTTCAAATACTTGCGATATAAGTGATATAGCTTCAAAAGCTGTAGGAACAAACGAGGTAGCTTCAATTCCATTCGAGACACATGATTTAGCTTCAAAACAATGCGATGTAGAAGGTTTAGCTTCAAATCCATACGAAACATATGATTTAGCTTCAAATCAATTCGAAGGCCAAGGCATAGATTCACATCCATGCGAAACAAATGATTTAGCTGCAAATCAATGTGATGTAGAAGGTTTAGCTTCAAATCCATGCGATACACACGATTTAGCTTCAAATCAATGCGCTGTAGAAGGTTCAGCTTCAAATCCATGCGGCACATATGATTTAGCTTCAAATATTTGCGATATAAGTGATATAGTTTCAAATGGAGGCGAAACGAACGAGTTAGCTTCAAATCCATTCGAAACACATGATTTAGCTGCATATCAATGCGATGTAGAAGGCTTAGCTTCAAATCCATGCGATACACAAGATTTAGCTTCAAATCAATGCGATGTAGTAGGTTCAGCTTCAAATCCATGCGACGCATATGATTTAGCTTCAAATACTTGCGATATAAGTGATATAGCTTCAAAAGCTGTAGGAACAAACGAGGTAGCTTCAATTCCATGCGAGACACATTATTTAGCTGCAAATCAGTGCGAAGTAGAAGGCTCGGGTTCAAATCAGTGCGATTCAAATGCTTCATCTTCAAATACTTCTGAAAAACATGATTTAGCTTGAACTGCATGCGAAACACATGATTTAGCTTCAAATCAATGCGATGTAGAAGGTTTAGCTTCAAATCCACGCAAAACACGTGATTTAACCTCCAATTAATGCGAAGTAGAAGGCTTAGCTTCAAATCCATTCGAATCAAATGGTTTAGCTTCAAATACTTGTGATATACGTTATTTAGATTTAACTGCATGCGCAACGAATGAGTTAGCTTCAAATCCATGCGAAACACATGATTTAGCTGCAAATCAATGCGATGAAGAAGGTTTAGCTTCGAATCCACGCGAAACAAATGATTTAGCTGCAAATCAATGCGATGTAGAAGGTTTAGCTTCAAATCCATGCGATGTACTAGATTTAGCTTCAAATCATTGCGATGTAGAAGGTTCTGGTTCAAATTCATACGACCCATATGATTTAGCTTCAAATCCTTGCGATATAAGTGATACAGCTTCAAAAGCTGGAGCAACAAACGAGGTAGCTTCAATTCCATGCGGAACAAATGATTTAGCTTCAAATCAATGCGAAGTAGTAGGCTTAGCTTCAAATTCATGCGAAACAAATGGTTTAGCTACAAATACTTGTGATATCCATTATATAGCTACAAAAGCATGCGAAACAAACGAGTTAGCATCAAATCCATGCGAAACACATGATTAAGCTTCAAATCAATGCGATGTAGATGGTTTGCTTCAAATCCATGCGATACACAAGATTTAGCTTCAAATCAATGCGATGTAGTAGGTTCAGCTTCAAATCCATGCAATATAAATCATATAGCTTCAAAAGCAGGAGGAACAAACGAGGTAGCTTCAATTCCATGCGAAACAAATGATTTAGCTTCAAATCAATGCGAAGTAGAAGGCGTAGCTTCAAATCCATGCGATAAAAATGGTTTAGCTACAAATACTTGTGATATACATTATTACGCTACAACTGCATGCGAAAAAAACGAGTTAGCATCAAATCCATGCGATACACATGATTTAGCTTCAAATCAATGCGATGTAGTTGGTTCAGCTTCATATCCATGCGATATAAGTGATATAGCTTCAAATGCAGGAGGAACAAACGAGGTAGCTTCAATTCCATGCGAAACAAATGATTTAGCTTCAAATCAATGCGAAGTAGAAGGCTAAGCTTTAAATCCATGCAAAACAAATGGTTTAGCTACAAATACTTGTGATATACATTATTTAGCTACAACTGCATGCGAAATGAACGAGTTAGCTTCAAATCCATGCGAAACACATGATTTAGCTTCAAATCCAAGCGAAAGAAAAGATTTAGCTTCAAATCAATGCGAAGTAGAAGGCTTAGTTTCAAATCCATGCGAAACGAATAGCTTAGCTTCAAATACTTGTTTTAAACATGATTTAGCTTCAACTGCATGCCAAACAAACGAGTTAGCTTCAAATCCATGGGGAACACATGATTTAGCTTCAAATCATTGCGAAGTAGAAGGCTTAGCTACAAATCCATGCGAATCAAATGGCTTAGCTTCAAATACTTGTGATATTGATATACATGATTTAGCCTGAAAAGCAGGCGATACAAACGAGTTAGCTTCAAATCCATGCGAAACACATGATTTAGCTTCAAATCAATTGCGAAGTAGAAGGCTGATCTTCGAAACCATGCGAAACAAATTGGTCAGCATCAAATACTTGTGATATACATGATTTAGCTTCAACAGCATGCGAGACAAACGAGTTAGCTTCAAATCCATGCGAAAAACATGATTTAGCTCCAAATCAATGCGAAGTAGGAGGGTTAGCTTCAAATCCATGCGAATCAAATGGTTTAACTTCAAATATTTGTGTTATACATGATTTGGCTTCAACTGCGTGCGAAACAAATGTGGTTAGATCTAAATCCATACGAAACACATGATTTAGCTTCAAATCAAAGCGAAGTAGAAGGCTTAGCTTCAATCCAGACGAAACACATGATTTAGCTTCAAATCAATGCGAAGTAGGAGGCTTATCTTCGAATCCATGCGAAACAAATTGTTTAGCACCAAATACTTGCGATATAAACGATTTAGCTTCAAATCCAGGCGAAACAAACGAGTTAGCTTTAAATCCAAGCGAAAAACATGATTTAGAATCAAATCAATGCAAAGTAGAAGGCTTATTTTCGAATCCATGCGAAACAAATGGCTTAGCTTCAAATACTTGTGATATACATGATTTAGCTTCAAAATGCAGGCGATACAAACGAATTAGCTTCAAATCCATGCGAAACATATGATTTAGCTTCAAATCAATGCGAAGTAGAAGGCTGATCTTCGAATCCATGCGAAACAAATGGTTTCGCTTCAAATACTTGTGATATACATGATTTAGCTTCAAGTGCATGCGAAACAAACGAGTTAGCTTCAAATCCAAGAGATAAACGTGATTTAGATTCATATCAATGCGAAGTAGAAGGCTTAGATTCAAATCCATGCGAATCAAATGGTTTAGCTTCAAATATTTGTGACATACATGATTTGGCAAATGCATGCGAAACAAACGAGTTAGCCACAAATCCAAGTGAATCAAATGATTTAGCTTCAAATCAATGCGAAGTAGAACGCTTATCTTCGAATCCATGCGAAACAAATGGCTTAGCTTCAAATACTTGTGATATACATGATTTTGCTTGAAAAGCAGGCGATACAAACGAGTTAGCTTCAAATCCATGCGAAACACATGATTTAGCTTCAAATCAATTGCGAAGTAGAAGGCTGATCTTCGAAACCATGCGAAACAAATTGGTCAGAATCAAATACTTGTGATATACATGATTTAGCTTCAACAGCATGCGAGACAACGAGTTAGCTTCAAATCCATGCGAAACACATGATTTAGCTCCAAATCAATGCGAAGTAGAAGGGTTAGCTTCAAATCCATGCGAATCAAATGGTTTAACTTCAAATATTTGTGTTATACATGATTTGGCTTCAACTGCGTGCGAAACAAACGTCCTATCTTCAAATTCAAGCGAAACACATGATTTAGCTTCAAATCCAGGCGAAACAAACGAGTTAGCTTTAAATCCAAGCGAAAAACATGATTTAGCTTCAAATCAATGCAAAGTAGAAGGCTTATTTTCGAATCCATGCGAAACAAATGGCTTAGCTTCAAATACTTGTGATATACATGATTTAGCTTCAAATGCAGGCGATACAAACGAATTAGCTTCAAATCCATGCGAAACATATGATTTAGCTTCAAATCAATGCGAAGTAGAAGGCTGATCTTCGAATCCATGCGAAACAAATGGTTTCGCTTCAAATACTTGTGATATACATGATTTAGCTTCAAGTGCATGCGAAACAAACGAGTTAGCTTCAAATCCAAGAGATAAAACGTGATTTAGATTCATATCAATGCGAAGTAGAAGGCTTAGATTCAAATCCATGCGAATCAAATGGTTTAGCTTCAAATATTTGTGACATACATGATTTGGCAAATGCATGCGAAACAAACGAGTTAGCCACAAATCCAAGTGAATCAAATGATTTAGCTTCAAATCAATGCGAAGTAGAACGCTTATCTTCGAATCCATGCGAAACAAATGGCTTAGCTTCAAATACTTGTGATATACATGATTTGCTTGAAAAGCAGGCGATACAAACGAGTTAGCTTCAAATCCATGCGAAACACATGATTTAGCTTCAAATCAATTGCGAAGTAGAAGGCTGATCTTCGAAACCATGCGAAACAAATTGGTCAGAATCAATACTTGTGATATACATGATTTAGCTTCAACAGCATGCGAGACAAACGAGTTAGCTTCAAATCCATGCGAAACACATGATTTAGCTCCAAATCAATGCGAAGTAGAAGGGTTAGCTTCAATCCATGCGAATCAAATGGTTTAACTTCAAATATTTGTGTTATACATGATTTGGCTTCAACTGCGTGCGAAACAAATGTGTTAGATCTAAATCCATACGAAACACATAATTTAGCTTCAAATCAAAGCGAAGTAGAAGGCTTAGCTTCAAATCCAGACGAACACATGATTTAGCTTCAAATCAATGCGAAGTAGGAGGCTTATCTTCGAATCCATGCGAAACAAATTGTTTAGCACCAAATACTTGCGATATAAACGATTTAGCTTCAAATCCAGGCGAAACAAACGAGTTAGCTTTAAATCCAAGCGAAAAACATGATTTAGAATCAAATCAATGCAAAGTAGAAGGCTTATTTTCGAATCCATGCGAAACAAATGGCTTAGCTTCAAATACTTGTGATATACATGATTTAGCTTCAAATGCAGGCGATACAAACGAATTAGCTTCAATCCATGCGAAACATATGATTTAGCTTCAAATCAATGCGAAGTAGAAGGCTGATCTTCGAATCCATGCGAAACAAATGGTTTCGCTTCAAATACTTGTGATATACATGATTTAGCTTCAAGTGCATGCGAAACAAACGAGTTAGCTTCAAATCCAAGAGATAAACGTGATTTAGATTCATATCAATGCGAAGTAGAAGGCTTAGATTCAAATCCATGCGAATCAAATGGTTTAGCTTCAAATATTTGTGACATACATGATTTGGCAAATGCATGCGAAACAAACGAGTTAGCCACAAATCCAAGTGAATCAAATGATTTAGCTTCAAATCAATGCGAAGTAGAACGCTTATCTTCGAATCCATGCGAAACAAATGGCTTAGCTTCAAATACTTGTGATATACATGATTTTGCTTGAAAAGCAGGCGATACAAACGAGTTAGCTTCAAATCCATGCGAAACACATGATTTAGCTCAATCAATTGCGAGTAGAAGGCTGATCTTCGAAACCATGCGAAACAAATTGGTCAGAATCAAATACTTGTGATATACATGATTTAGCTTCAACAGCATGCGAGACAAACGAGTTAGCTTCAAATCCATGCGAAACACATGATTTAGCTCCAAATCAATGCGAAGTAGAAGGGTTAGCTTCAAATCCATGCGAATCAAATGGTTTAACTTCAAATATTTGTGTTATACATGATTTGGCTTCAACTGCGTGCGAAACAAACGTCCTATCTTCAAATTCAAGCGAAACACATGATTTAGCTTCAAATCCAGGCGAAACAACGAGTTAGCTTTAAATCGCAAGCGAAAAACATGATTTAGAATCAAATCAATGCAAAGTAGAAGGCTTATTTTCGAATCCATGCGAAACAAACGGCTTAGCTTCAAATACTTGTGATATACATGATTTAGCTTCAAATGCAGGCGATACAAACGAATTAGCTTCAAATCCATGCGAAACATATGATTTAGCTTCAAATCAATGCGAAGTAGAAGGCTGATCTTCGAATCCATGCGAAACAAATGGTTTCGCTTCAAATACTTGTGATATACATGATTTAGCTTCAAGTGCATGCGAAACAAACGAGTTAGCTTCAATCCAAGAGATAAACGTGATTTAGATTCATATCAATGCGAAGTAGAAGGCTTAGATTCAAATCCATGCGAATCAAATGGTTTAGCTTCAAATATTTGTGACATACATGATTTGGCAAATGCATGCGAAACAAACGAGTTAGCCACAAATCCAAGTGAATCAAATGATTTAGCTTCAAATCAATGCGAAGTAGAACGCTTATCTTCGAATCCATGCGAAACAAATGGCTTAGCTTCAAATACTTGTGATATACATGATTTTGCTTGAAAAGCAGGCGATACAAACGAGTTAGCTTCAAATCCATGCGAAACACATGATTTAGCTTCAAATCAATTGCGAAGTAGAAGGCTGATCTTCGAAACCATGCGAAACAAATTGGTCAGAATCAAATACTTGTGATATACATGATTTAGCTTCAACAGCATGCGAGACAAACGAGTTAGCTTCAAATCCAGGCGAAACACATGATTTAGCTCCAAATCAATGCGAAGTAGAAGGGTTAGCTTCAAATCCATGCGAATCAAATGGTTTAACTTCAAATATTTGTGTTATACATGATTTGGCTTCAACTGCGTGCGAAACAAACGTCCTATCTTCAAATTCAAGCGAAACACATGATTCAGCTTCAAATCCAAGCGAAAGAAAAGATTTAGCTTCAAATCAAAGCGAAGTAGAAGGCTTAGCTTCAAATCCAGACGAAACACATGATTTAGCTTCAAATCAATGCGAAGTAGAAGGCTTAGTTTCAAATCCATGCGAAACGAATAGCTTAGCTTCAAATACTTGTTTTAAACATGATTTAGCTTCAACTGCATGCCAAACAAACGAGTTAGCTTCAAATCCATGCGGAACACATGATTTAGCTTCAAATCATTGCGAAGTAGAAGGCTTAGCTTCAAATCCATGCGAATCAAATGGCTTAGCTTCAAATACTTGTGATATACATGATTTAGCCTGAAAAGCAGGCGATACAAACGAGTTAGCTTCAAATCCATGCGAAACACATGATTTAGCTTCAAATCAATTGCGAAGTAGAAGGCTGATCTTCGAAACCATGCGAAACAAATTGGTCACCATCAAATACTTGTGATATACATGATTTAGCTTCAACAGCATGCGAGACAAACGAGTTAGCTTCAAATCCATGCGAAACACATGATTTAGCTCCAAATCAATGCCAAGTAGGAGGGTTAGCTTCAAATCCATGCGATTCAAATGGTTTAACTTCAAATATTTGTGTTATACATGATTTGGCTTCAACTGCGTGCGAAACAAATGTGTTAGCTCTAAATCCATACGAAACACATGATTTAGCTTCAAATCAAAGCGAAGTAGAAGGCTTAGCTTCAAATCCAGACGAAACACATGATTTAGCTTCAAATCAATGCGAAGTAGGAGGCTTATCTTCGAATCCATGAGAAACAAATTGTTTAGCACCAAATACTTGCGATATACACGATTTAGCTTCAAATCCAGGCGAAACAAACGAGTTAGCTTTAAATCCAAGCGAAAAACATGATTTAGAATCAAATCAATGCAAAGTAGAAGGCTTATTTTCGAATCCATGCGAAACAAATGGTTTAGCTTCAAATACCTGTGATATACATGATGTAGCTTCAACTGCATGCGAAACAAACGAGTTAGCTTCAAATCCAAGAGAAAAACATGATTTAGGTTCATATCAATGCGAAGTAGAAGGCTTAGTTCAAATCCATGCGAATCAAATGGTTTAGCTTCAAATATTTGTGATATACATGATTTGGCAAATGCTTGCGAAACAAATGAGTTAGCCACAAATCCAAGTGAATGAAATGATTTAGCTTCAAATCAATGCGAACTAGAATGCTTATCTTCAAATCCATGCGAAACATATGACTTAGCTTCAAATCAATTGCGAAGTAGAAGGCTGATCTTCGAAACCATGCGAAACAAATTGGTCAGCATCAAATACTTGTGATATACATGATTTAGCTTCAACAGCATGCGAGACAAACGAGTTAGCTTCAAATCCATGCGAAACACATGATTTAGCTCCAAATCAATGCGAAGTAGGATGCTTATCTTCGAATCCATGGGAAACAAATTGTTTAGCACCAAATACTTGCGATATACACGATTTAGCTTCAAATCCAGGCGAAACAAACGAGTTAGCTTTAAATCCAAGCGAAAAACATGATTTAGAATCAAATCAATGCAAAGTAGAAGGCTTATTTTCGAATCCATGCGAAACAAATGGCTTAGCTTCAAATACTTGTGATATACATGATTTAGCTTCAAATGCAGGCGATACAAACGAATTAGCTTCAAATCCATGCGAAACATATGATTTAGCTTCAAATCAATGCGAAGTAGAAGGCTGATCTTCGAATCCATGCGAAACAAATGGTTTCGCTTCAAATACTTGTGATATACATGATTTAGCTTCAAGTGCATGCGAAACAAACGAGTTAGCTTCAAATCCAAGAGATAAACGTGATTTAGATTCATATCAATGCGAAGTAGAAGGCTTAGATTCAAATCCATGCGAATCAAATGGTTTAGCTTCAAATATTTGTGACATACATGATTTGGCAAATGCATGCGAAACAAACGAGTTAGCCACAAATCCAAGTGAATCAAATGATTTAGCTTCAAATCAATGCGAAGTAGAACGCTTATCTTCGAATCCATGCGAAACAAATGGCTTAGCTTCAAATACTTGTGATATACATGATTTTGCTTGAAAAGCAGGCGATACAAACGAGTTAGCTTCAAATCCATGCGAAACACATGATTTAGCTTCAAATCAATTGCGAAGTAGAAGGAGTACCTTCAAATCCATACGAAACAAATGGTTTAGCTTCAAATAATTATGATATACATGATTTAGCTTCAACTGCATGCGTAACAAACGTCCTATCTTCAAATTCAAGCGAAACACATGATTCAGCTTCAAATCCAAGCGAAAGAAAAGATTTAGCTTCAAATCAATGCGAAGTAGAAGGCTTAGTTTCAAATCCATGCGAAACGAATAGCTTAGCTTCAAATACTTGTTTTAAACATGATTTAGCTTCAACTGCATGCCAAACAAACGAGTTAGCTTCAAATCCATGCGGAACACATGATTTAGCTTCAAATCATTGCGAAGTAGAAGGCTTAGCTTCAAATCCATGCGAATCAAATGGCTTAGCTTCAAATACTTGTGATATACATGATTTAGCCTGAAAAGCAGGCGACACAAACGAGTTAGCTTCAAATCCATGCGAAACACATGATTTAGCTTCAAATCAATTGCGAAGTAGAAGGCTGATCTTCGAAACCATGCGAAACAAATTGGTCAGCATCAAATACTTGTGATATACATGATTTAGCTTCAACAGCATGCGAGACAAACGAGTTAGCTTCAAATCCATGCGAAACACATGATTTAGCTCCAAATCAATGCGAAGTAGGAGGGTTAGCTTCAAATCCATGCGAATCAAATGGTTTAACTTCAAATATTTGTGTTATACATGATTTGGCTTCAACTGCGTGCGAAACAAATGTGTTAGCTCTAAATCCATACGAAACACATGATTTAGCTTCAAATCAAAGCGAAGTAGAAGGCTTAGCTTCAAATCCAGACGAAACACATGATTTAGCTTCAAATCAATGCGAAGTAGGAGGCTTATCTTCGAATCCATGCGAAACAAATTGTTTAGCACCAAAAACTTGCGATATACACGATTTAGCTTCAAATCCAGGCGAAACAAACGAGTTAGCTTTAAATCCAAGCGAAAAACATGATTTAGAATCAAATCAATGCAAAGTAGAAGGCTTATTTTCGAATCCATGCGAAACAAATGGCTTAGCTTGAAATACTTGTGATATACATGATTTAGCTTCAAATGCAGGCGATACAAACGAATTAGCTTCAAATCCATGCGAAACATATGATTTAGCTTCAAATCAATGCGAAGTAGAAGGCTGATCTTCGAATCCATGCGAAACAAATGGTTTCGCTTCAAATACTTGTGATATACATGATTTAGCTTCAAATGCTGGCGACACAAACGAGTTTTATCATCAAATCCATCCGAAACACATGATTTAGCTTCAAATTCATTCGAAACACATGGTTTAGCATAATATTCATGCGAAGCAAATGGTTCAGCTTCAAATACTTGTGATATACATGATTTAGCTTCAACTGCATGCGAAACAAACGAATTAGCTTCAAATCCATGCGAAACATGATGTAGCTTCATTTCAATGCGAAGTAGAAGGCATGTCTTCGAATCCATGCGAAACAAATGGTTTAGCTTCAAATACCTGTGATATACATGATGTAGCTTCAACCGCATGCGAAACAAACGAGTTAGCTTCAAATCCAAGAGAAAAACGTGATTTAGGTTCATATCAATGCGAAGTAGAAGGCTTAGTTTCAAATCCATGCGAATCAAATGGTTTAGCTTCAAATATTTGTGATATACATGATTTGGCAAATGCTTGCGAAACAAATGAGTTAGCCACAAATCCAAGTGAATGAAATGATTTAGCTTCAAATCAATGCGAAGTAGAAGGCTGATCTTCGAATCCATGCGAAACAAATGGTTTCGCTTCAAATACTTGTGATATACATGATTTAGCTTCAAGTGCATGCGAAACAAACGAGTTAGCTTCAAATCCAAGAGATAAACGTGATTTAGATTCATATCAATGCGAAGTAGAAGGCTTAGATTCAAATCCATGCGAATCAAATGGTTTAGCTTCAAATATTTGTGACATACATGATTTGGCAAATGCATGCGAAACAAACGAGTTAGCCACAAATCCAAGTGAATCAAATGATTTAGCTTCAAATCAATGCGAAGTAGAACGCTTATCTTCGAATCCATGCGAAACAAATTGGTCAGAATCAAATACTTGTGATATACATGATTTAGCTTCAACAGCATGCGAGACAAACGAGTTAGCTTCAAATCCATGCGAAACACATGATTTAGCTCCAAATCAAGGCGAAGTAGAAGGGTTAGCTTCAAATCCATGCGAATCAAATGGTTTAACTTCAAATATTTGTGTTGTACATGATTTGGCTTCAACTGCGTGCGAAACAAACGTCCTATCTTCAAATTCAAGCGAAACACATGATTCAGCTTCAAATCCAAGCGAAAGAAAAGATTTAGATTCAAATCAAAGCGAAGTAGAAGGCTTAGCTTCAAATCCAGACGAAACACATGATTTAGCTTCAAATCAATGCGATGTAGAAGGTTTAGCTTCAAATCCAAGCGTAACACGTGATTTAGCTTCAAATCAATTCAAAGTAGAAGGAGTACCTTCAAATCCATACGAAACAAATGGTTTAGCTTCAAATAATTGTGATATACATGATTTAGCTTCAACTGCATGCGTAACAAACGTCCTATCTTCAAATTCAAGCGAAACACATGATTCAGCTTCAAATCCAAGCGAAAGAAAAGATTTAGCTTCAAATCAATGCGAAGTAGAAGGCTTAGTTTCAAATCCATGCGAAACGAATAGCTTAGCTTCAAATACTTGTTTTAAACATGATTTAGCTTCAACTGCATGCCAAACAAACGAGTTAGCTTCAAATCCATGCGGAACACATGATTTAGCTTCAAATCATTGCGAAGTAGAAGGCTTAGCTTCAAATCCATGCGAATCAAATGGCTTAGCTTCAAATACTTGTGATATACATGATTTAGCCTGAAAAGCAGGCGATACAAACGAGTTAGCTTCAAATCCATGCGAAACACATGATTTAGCTTCAAATCAATTGCGAAGTAGAAGGCTGATCTTCGAAACCATGCGAAACAAATTGGTCAGCATCAAATACTTGTGATATACATGATTTCGCTTCAACAGCATGCGAGACAAACGAGTTAGCTTCAAATCCATGCGAAACACATGATTTAGCTCCAAATCAATGCGAAGTAGGAGGGTTAGCTTCAAATCCATGCGAATCAAATGGTTTAACTTCAAATATTTGTGTTATACATGATTTGGCTTCAACTGCGTGCGAAACAAATGTGTTAGCTCTAAATCCATACGAAACACATGATTTAGCTTGAAATTCATTCGAAACACATGGTTTAGCATAATATTCATGCGAAGCAAATGGTTCAGCTTCAAATACTTGTGACATACATGATTTTGCTACAACTGCATGCGAAACAAACGAATTAGCTTCAAATCCATGCGAAACATGATGTAGCTTCATTTCAATGCGAAGTAGAAGGCATGTCTTCGAATCCATGCGAAACAAATGGTTTAGCTTCAAATACCTGTGATATACATGATGTAGCTTCAACTGCATGCGAAACAAACGAGTTAGCTTCAAATCCATGCGGAACACATGATTTAGTTTCAAATCATTGCGAAGTAGAAGGCTTAGCTTCAAATCCATGCGAATCAAATGGCTTAGCTTCAAATACTTGTGATATACATGATTTAGCCTGAAAAGCAGGCGACACAAACGAGTTAGCTTCAAATCCATGCGAAACACATGATTTAGCTTCAAATCAATTGCGAAGTAGAAGGCTGATCTTCGAAACCATGCGAAACAAATTGGTCAGCATCAAATACTTGTGATATACATGATTTAGCTTCAACAGCATGCGAGACAAACGAGTTAGCTTCAAATCCATGCGAAACACATGATTTAGCTCCAAATCAATGCGAAGTAGGAGGGTTAGCTTCAAATCCATGCGAATCAAATGGTTTAACTTCAAATATTTGTGTTATACATGATTTGGCTTCAACTGCGTGCGAAACAAATGTGTTAGCTCTAAATCCATACGAAACACATGATTTAGCTTCAAATCAAAGCGAAGTAGAAGGCTTAGCTTCAAATCCAGACGAAACACATGATTTAGCTTCAAATCAATGCGAAGTAGGAGGCTTATCTTCGAATCCATGCGAAACAAATTGTTTAGCACCAAAAACTTGCGATATACACGATTTAGCTTCAAATCCAGGCGAAACAAACGAGTTAGCTTTAAATCCAAGCGAAAAACATGATTTAGAATCAAATCAATGCAAAGTAGAAGGCTTATTTTCGAATCCATGCGAAACAAATGGCTTAGCTTGAAATACTTGTGATATACATGATTTAGCTTCAAATGCAGGCGATACAAACGAATTAGCTTCAAATCCATGCGAAACATATGATTTAGCTTCAAATCAATGCGAAGTAGAAGGCTGATCTTCGAATCCATGCGAAACAAATGGTTTCGCTTCAAATACTTGTGATATACATGATTTAGCTTCAAATGCTGGCGACACAAACGAGTTTTATCATCAAATCCATCCGAAACACATGATTTAGCTTCAAATTCATTCGAAACACATGGTTTAGCATAATATTCATGCGAAGCAAATGGTTCAGCTTCAAATACTTGTGATATACATGATTTAGCTTCAACTGCATGCGAAACAAACGAATTAGCTTCAAATCCATGCGAAACATGATGTAGCTTCATTTCAATGCGAAGTAGAAGGCATGTCTTCGAATCCATGCGAAACAAATGGTTTAGCTTCAAATACCTGTGATATACATGATGTAGCTTCAACTGCATGCGAAACAAACGAGTTAGCTTCAAATCCAAGAGAAAAACGTGATTTAGGTTCATATCAATGCGAAGTAGAAGGCTTAGTTTCAAATCCATGCGAATCAAATGGTTTAGCTTCAAATATTTGTGATATACATGATTTGGCAAATGCTTGCGAAACAAATGAGTTAGCCACAAATCCAAGTGAATGAAATGATTTAGCTTCAAATCAATGCGAAGTAGAAGGCTGATCTTCGAATCCATGCGAAACAAATGGTTTCGCTTCAAATACTTGTGATATACATGATTTAGCTTCAAGTGCATGCGAAACAAACGAGTTAGCTTCAAATCCAAGAGATAAACGTGATTTAGATTCATATCAATGCGAAGTAGAAGGCTTAGATTCAAATCCATGCGAATCAAATGGTTTAGCTTCAAATATTTGTGACATACATGATTTGGCAAATGCATGCGAAACAAACGAGTTAGCCACAAATCCAAGTGAATCAAATGATTTAGCTTCAAATCAATGCGAAGTAGAACGCTTATCTTCGAATCCATGCGAAACAAATTGGTCAGAATCAAATACTTGTGATATACATGATTTAGCTTCAACAGCATGCGAGACAAACGAGTTAGCTTCAAATCCATGCGAAACACATGATTTAGCTCCAAATCAAGGCGAAGTAGAAGGGTTAGCTTCAAATCCATGCGAATCAAATGGTTTAACTTCAAATATTTGTGTTGTACATGATTTGGATTCAACTGCGTGCGAAACAAACGTCCTATCTTCAAATTCAAGCGAAACACATGATTCAGCTTCAAATCCAAGCGAAAGAAAAGATTTAGATTCAAATCAAAGCGAAGTAGAAGGCTTAGCTTCAAATCCAGACGAAACACATGATTTAGCTTCAAATCAATGCGATGTAGAAGGTTTAGCTTCAAATCCAAGCGTAACACGTGATTTAGCTTCAAATCAATTCAAAGTAGAAGGAGTACCTTCAAATCCATACGAAACAAATGGTTTAGCTTCAAATAATTGTGATATACATGATTTAGCTTCAACTGCATGCGTAACAAACGTCCTATCTTCAAATTCAAGCGAAACACATGATTCAGCTTCAAATCCAAGCGAAAGAAAAGATTTAGCTTCAAATCAATGCGAAGTAGAAGGCTTAGTTTCAAATCCATGCGAAACGAATAGCTTAGCTTCAAATACTTGTTTTAAACATGATTTAGCTTCAACTGCATGCCAAACAAACGAGTTAGCTTCAAATCCATGCGGAACACATGATTTAGCTTCAAATCATTGCGAAGTAGAAAGCTTAGCTTCAAATCCATGCGAATCAAATGGCTTAGCTTCAAATACTTGTGATATACATGATTTAGCCTGAAAAGCAGGCGATACAAACGAGATAGCTTCAAATCCATGCGAAACACATGATTTAGCTTCAAATCAATTGCGAAGTAGAAGGCTGATCTTCGAAACCATGCGAAACAAATTGGTCAGCATCAAATACTTGTGATATACATGATTTCGCTTCAACAGCATGCGAGACAAACGAGTTAGCTTCAAATCCATGCGAAACACATGATTTAGCTCCAAATCAATGCGAAGTAGGAGGGTTAGCTTCAAATCCATGCGAATCAAATGGTTTAACTTCAAATATTTGTGTTATACATGATTTGGCTTCAACTGCGTGCGAAACAAATGTGTTAGCTCTAAATCCATACGAAACACATGATTTAGCTTGAAATTCATTCGAAACACATGGTTTAGCATAATATTCATGCGAAGCAAATGGTTCAGCTTCAAATACTTGTGACATACATGATTTTGCTACAACTGCATGCGAAACAAACGAATTAGCTTCAAATCCATGCGAAACATGATGTAGCTTCATTTCAATGCGAAGTAGAAGGCATGTCTTCGAATCCATGCGAAACAAATGGTTTAGCTTCAAATACCTGTGATATACACGATGTAGCTTCAACTGCATGCGAAACAAACGAGTTAGCTTCAAATCCAAGAGAAAAACATGATTTAGGTTCATATCAATGCGAAGTAGAAGGCTTAGTTCAAATCCATGCGAATCAAATGGTTTAGCTTCAAATATTTGTGATATACATGATTTGGCAAATGCTTGCGAAACAAATGAGTTAGCCACAAATCCAAGTGAATGAAATGATTTAGCTTCAAATCAATGCGAACTAGAATGCTTATCTTCAAATCCATGCGAAACATATGACTTAGCTTCAAATCAATTGCGAAGTAGAAGGCTGATCTTCGAAACCATGCGAAACAAATTGGTCAGCATCAAATACTTGTGATATACATGATTTAGCTTCAACAGCATGCGAGACAAACGAGTTAGCTTCAAATCCATGCGAAACACATGATTTAGCTCCAAATCAATGCGAAGTAGGAGGCTTATCTTCGAATCCATGGGAAACAAATTGTTTAGCACCAAATACTTGCGATATACACGATTTAGCTTCAAATCCAGGCGAAACAAACGAGTTAGCTTTAAATACAAGCGAAAAACATGATTTAGAATCAAATCAATGCAAAGTAGAAGGCTTATTTTCGAATCCATGCGAAACAAATGGCTTAGCTTCAAATACTTGTGATATACATGATTTAGCTTCAAATGCAGGCGATACAAACGAATTAGCTTCAAATCCATGCGAAACATATGATTTAGCTTCAAATCAATGCGAAGTAGAAGGCTGATCTTCGAATCCATGCGAAACAAATGGTTTCGCTTCAAATACTTGTGATATACATGATTTAGCTTCAAGTGCATGCGAAACAAACGAGATAGCTTCAAATCCAAGAGATAAACGTGATTTAGATTCATATCAATGCGAAGTAGAAGGCTTAGATTCAAATCCATGCGAATCAAATGGTTTAGCTTCAAATATTTGTGACATACATGATTTGGCAAATGCATGCGAAACAAACGAGTTAGCCACAAATCCAAGTGAATCAAATGATTTAGCTTCAAATCAATGCGAAGTAGAACGCTTATCTTCGAATCCATGCGAAACAAATGGCTTAGCTTCAAATACTTGTGATATACATGATTTTGCTTGAAAAGCAGGCGATACAAACGAGTTAGCTTCAAATCCATGCGAAACACATGATTTAGCTTCAAATCAATTGCGAAGTAGAAGGAGTACCTTCAAATCCATACGAAACAAATGGTTTAGCTTCAAATAATTGTGATATACATGATTTAGCTTCAACTGCATGCGTAACAAACGTCCTATCTTCAAATTCAAGCGAAACACATGATTCAGCTTCAAATCCAAGCGAAAGAAAAGATTTAGCTTCAAATCAATGCGAAGTAGAAGGCTTAGTTTCAAATCCATGCGAAACGAATAGCTTAGCTTCAAATACTTGTTTTAAACATGATTTAGCTTCAACTGCATGCCAAACAAACGAGTTAGCTTCAAATCCATGGGGAACACATGATTTAGCTTCAAATCATTGCGAAGTAGAAGGCTTAGCTACAAATCCATGCGAATCAAATGGCTTAGCTTCAAATACTTGTGATATACATGATTTAGCCTGAAAAGCAGGCGATACAAACGAGTTAGCTTCAAATCCATGCGAAACACATGATTTAGCTTCAAATCAATTGCGAAGTAGAAGGCTGATCTTCGAAACCATGCGAAACAAATTGGTCAGCATCAAATACTTGTGATATACATGATTTAGCTTCAACAGCATGCGAGACAAACGAGTTAGCTTCAAATCCATGCGAAAAACATGATTTAGCTCCAAATCAATGCGAAGTAGGAGGGTTAGCTTCAAATCCATGCGAATCAAATGGTTTAACTTCAAATATTTGTGTTATACATGATTTGGCTTCAACTGCGTGCGAAACAAATGTGTTAGATCTAAATCCATACGAAACACATGATTTAGCTTCAAATCAAAGCGAAGTAGAAGGCTTAGCTTCAAATCCAGACGAAACACATGATTTAGCTTCAAATCAATGCGAAGTAGGAGGCTTATCTTCGAATCCATGCGAAACAAATTGTTTAGCACCAAATACTTGCGATATAAACGATTTAGCTTCAAATCCAGGCGAAACAAACGAGTTAGCTTTAAATCCAAGCGAAAAACATGATTTAGAATCAAATCAATGCAAAGTAGAAGGCTTATTTTCGAATCCATACGAAACAAATGGCTTAGCTTCAAATACTTGTGATATACATGATTTAGCTTCAAATGCAGGCGATACAAACGAATTAGCTTCAAATCCATGCGAAACATATGATTTAGCTTCAAATCAATGCGAAGTAGAAGGCTGATCTTCGAATCCATGCGAAACAAATGGTTTCGCTTCAAATACTTGTGATATACATGATTTAGCTTCAAGTGCATGCGAAACAAACGAGTTAGCTTCAAATCCAAGAGATAAACGTGATTTAGATTCATATCAATGCGAAGTAGAAGGCTTAGATTCAAATCCATGCGAATCAAATGGTTTAGCTTCAAATATTTGTGACATACATGATTTGGCAAATGCATGCGAAACAAACGAGTTAGCCACAAATCCAAGTGAATCAAATGATTTAGCTTCAAATCAATGCGAAGTAGAACGCTTATCTTCGAATCCATGCGAAACAAATGGCTTAGCTTCAAATACTTGTGATATACATGATTTTGCTTGAAAAGCAGGCGATACAAACGAGTTAGCTTCAAATCCATGCGAAACACATGATTTAGCTTCAAATCAATTGCGAAGTAGAAGGCTGATCTTCGAAACCATGCGAAACAAATTGGTCAGAATCAAATACTTGTGATATACATGATTTAGCTTCAACAGCATGCGAGACAAACGAGTTAGCTTCAAATCCATGCGAAACACATGATTTAGCTCCAAATCAATGCGAAGTAGAAGGGTTAGCTTCAAATCCATGCGAATCAAATGGTTTAACTTCAAATATTTGTGTTATACATGATTTGGCTTCAACTGCGTGCGAAACAAACGTCCTATCTTCAAATTCAAGCGAAACACATGATTTAGCTTCAAATCCAGGCGAAACAAACGAGTTAGCTTTAAATCCAAGCGAAAAACATGATTTAGAATCAAATCAATGCAAAGTAGAAGGCTTATTTTCGAATCCATGCGAAACAAATGGCTTAGCTTCAAATACTTGTGATATACATGATTTAGCTTCAAATGCAGGCGATACAAACGAATTAGCTTCAAATCCATGCGAAACATATGATTTAGCTTCAAATCAATGCGAAGTAGAAGGCTGATCTTCGAATCCATGCGAAACAAATGGTTTCGCTTCAAATACTTGTGATATACATGATTTAGCTTCAAGTGCATGCGAAACAAACGAGTTAGCTTCAAATCCAAGAGATAAACGTGATTTAGATTCATATCAATGCGAAGTAGAAGGCTTAGATTCAAATCCATGCGAATCAAATGGTTTAGCTTCAAATATTTGTGACATACATGATTTGGCAAATGCATGCGAAACAAACGAGTTAGCCACAAATCCAAGTGAATCAAATGATTTAGCTTCAAATCAATGCGAAGTAGAACGCTTATCTTCGAATCCATGCGAAACAAATGGCTTAGCTTCAAATACTTGTGATATACATGATTTTGCTTGAAAAGCAGGCGATACAAACGAGTTAGCTTCAAATCCATGCGAAACACATGATTTAGCTTCAAATCAATTGCGAAGTAGAAGGCTGATCTTCGAAACCATGCGAAACAAATTGGTCAGCATCAAATACTTGTGATATACATGATTTAGCTTCAACAGCATGCGAGACAAACGAGTTAGCTTCAAATCCATGCGAAACACATGATTTAGCTCCAAATCAATGCGAAGTAGGATGCTTATCTTCGAATCCATGGGAAACAAATTGTTTAGCACCAAATACTTGCGATATACACGATTTAGCTTCAAATCCAGGCGAAACAAACGAGTTAGCTTTAAATCCAAGCGAAAAACATGATTTAGAATCAAATCAATGCAAAGTAGAAGGCTTATTTTCGAATCCATGCGAAACAAATGGCTTAGCTTCAAATACTTGTGATATACATGATTTAGCTTCAAATGCAGGCGATACAAACGAATTAGCTTCAAATCCATGCGAAACATATGATTTAGCTTCAAATCAATGCGAAGTAGAAGGCTGATCTTCGAATCCATGCGAAACAAATGGTTTCGCTTCAAATACTTGTGATATACATGATTTAGCTTCAAGTGCATGCGAAACAAACGAGTTAGCTTCAAATCCAAGAGATAAACGTGATTTAGATTCATATCAATGCGAAGTAGAAGGCTTAGATTCAAATCCATGCGAATCAAATGGTTTAGCTTCAAATATTTGTGACATACATGATTTGGCAAATGCATGCGAAACAAACGAGTTAGCCACAAATCCAAGTGAATCAAATGATTTAGCTTCAAATCAATGCGAAGTAGAACGCTTATCTTCGAATCCATGCGAAACAAATGGCTTAGCTTCAAATACTTGTGATATACATGATTTTGCTTGAAAAGCAGGCGATACAAACGAGTTAGCTTCAAATCCATGCGAAACACATGATTTAGCTTCAAATCAATTGCGAAGTAGAAGGAGTACCTTCAAATCCATACGAAACAAATGGTTTAGCTTCAAATAATTATGATATACATGATTTAGCTTCAACTGCATGCGTAACAAACGTCCTATCTTCAAATTCAAGCGAAACACATGATTCAGCTTCAAATCCAAGCGAAAGAAAAGATTTAGCTTCAAATCAATGCGAAGTAGAAGGCTTAGTTTCAAATCCATGCGAAACGAATAGCTTAGCTTCAAATACTTGTTTTAAACATGATTTAGCTTCAACTGCATGCCAAACAAACGAGTTAGCTTCAAATCCATGCGGAACACATGATTTAGCTTCAAATCATTGCGAAGTAGAAGGCTTAGCTTCAAATCCATGCGAATCAAATGGCTTAGCTTCAAATACTTGTGATATACATGATTTAGCCTGAAAAGCAGGCGACACAAACGAGTTAGCTTCAAATCCATGCGAAACACATGATTTAGCTTCAAATCAATTGCGAAGTAGAAGGCTGATCTTCGAAACCATGCGAAACAAATTGGTCAGCATCAAATACTTGTGATATACATGATTTAGCTTCAACAGCATGCGAGACAAACGAGTTAGCTTCAAATCCATGCGAAACACATGATTTAGCTCCAAATCAATGCGAAGTAGGAGGGTTAGCTTCAAATCCATGCGAATCAAATGGTTTAACTTCAAATATTTGTGTTATACATGATTTGGCTTCAACTGCGTGCGAAGCAAATGTGTTAGCTCTAAATCCATACGAAACACATGATTTAGCTTCAAATCAAAGCGAAGTAGAAGGCTTAGCTTCAAATCCAGACGAAACACATGATTTAGCTTCAAATCAATGCGAAGTAGGAGGCTTATCTTCGAATCCATGCGAAACAAATTGTTTAGCACCAAAAACTTGCGATATACACGATTTAGCTTCAAATCCAGGCGAAACAAACGAGTTAGCTTTAAATCCAAGCGAAAAACATGATTTAGAATCAAATCAATGCAAAGTAGAAGGCTTATTTTCGAATCCATGCGAAACAAATGGCTTAGCTTGAAATACTTGTGATATACATGATTTAGCTTCAAATGCAGGCGATACAAACGAATTAGCTTCAAATCCATGCGAAACATATGATTTAGCTTCAAATCAATGCGAAGTAGAAGGCTGATCTTCGAATCCATGCGAAACAAATGGTTTCGCTTCAAATACTTGTGATATACATGATTTAGCTTCAAATGCTGGCGACACAAACGAGTTTTATCATCAAATCCATCCGAAACACATGATTTAGCTTCAAATTCATTCGAAACACATGGTTTAGCATAATATTCATGCGAAGCAAATGGTTCAGCTTCAAATACTTGTGATATACATGATTTAGCTTCAACTGCATGCGAAACAAACGAATTAGCTTCAAATCCATGCGAAACATGATGTAGCTTCATTTCAATGCGAAGTAGAAGGCATGTCTTCGAATCCATGCGAAACAAATGGTTTAGCTTCAAATACCTGTGATATACATGATGTAGCTTCAACCGCATGCGAAACAAACGAGTTAGCTTCAAATCCAAGAGAAAAACGTGATTTAGGTTCATATCAATGCGAAGTAGAAGGCTTAGTTTCAAATCCATGCGAATCAAATGGTTTAGCTTCAAATATTTGTGATATACATGATTTGGCAAATGCTTGCGAAACAAATGAGTTAGCCACAAATCCAAGTGAATGAAATGATTTAGCTTCAAATCAATGCGAAGTAGAAGGCTGATCTTCGAATCCATGCGAAACAAATGGTTTCGCTTCAAATACTTGTGATATACATGATTTAGCTTCAAGTGCATGCGAAACAAACGAGTTAGCTTCAAATCCAAGAGATAAACGTGATTTAGATTCATATCAATGCGAAGTAGAAGGCTTAGATTCAAATCCATGCGAATCAAATGGTTTAGCTTCAAATATTTGTGACATACATGATTTGGCAAATGCATGCGAAACAAACGAGTTAGCCACAAATCCAAGTGAATCAAATGATTTAGCTTCAAATCAATGCGAAGTAGAACGCTTATCTTCGAATCCATGCGAAACAAATTGGTCAGAATCAAATACTTGTGATATACATGATTTAGCTTCAACAGCATGCGAGACAAACGAGTTAGCTTCAAATCCATGCGAAACACATGATTTAGCTCCAAATCAAGGCGAAGTAGAAGGGTTAGCTTCAAATCCATGCGAATCAAATGGTTTAACTTCAAATATTTGTGTTGTACATGATTTGGCTTCAACTGCGTGCGAAACAAACGTCCTATCTTCAAATTCAAGCGAAACACATGATTCAGCTTCAAATCCAAGCGAAAGAAAAGATTTAGATTCAAATCAAAGCGAAGTAGAAGGCTTAGCTTCAAATCCAGACGAAACACATGATTTAGCTTCAAATCAATGCGATGTAGAAGGTTTAGCTTCAAATCCAAGCGTAACACGTGATTTAGCTTCAAATCAATTCAAAGTAGAAGGAGTACCTTCAAATCCATACGAAACAAATGGTTTAGCTTCAAATAATTGTGATATACATGATTTAGCTTCAACTGCATGCGTAACAAACGTCCTATCTTCAAATTCAAGCGAAACACATGATTCAGCTTCAAATCCAAGCGAAAGAAAAGATTTAGCTTCAAATCAATGCGAAGTAGAAGGCTTAGTTTCAAATCCATGCGAAACGAATAGCTTAGCTTCAAATACTTGTTTTAAACATGATTTAGCTTCAACTGCATGCCAAACAAACGAGTTAGCTTCAAATCCATGCGGAACACATGATTTAGCTTCAAATCATTGCGAAGTAGAAGGCTTAGCTTCAAATCCATGCGAATCAAATGGCTTAGCTTCAAATACTTGTGATATACATGATTTAGCCTGAAAAGCAGGCGATACAAACGAGTTAGCTTCAAATCCATGCGAAACACATGATTTAGCTTCAAATCAATTGCGAAGTAGAAGGCTGATCTTCGAAACCATGCGAAACAAATTGGTCAGCATCAAATACTTGTGATATACATGATTTCGCTTCAACAGCATGCGAGACAAACGAGTTAGCTTCAAATCCATGCGAAACACATGATTTAGCTCCAAATCAATGCGAAGTAGGAGGGTTAGCTTCAAATCCATGCGAATCAAATGGTTTAACTTCAAATATTTGTGTTATACATGATTTGGCTTCAACTGCGTGCGAAACAAATGTGTTAGCTCTAAATCCATACGAAACACATGATTTAGCTTGAAATTCATTCGAAACACATGGTTTAGCATAATATTCATGCGAAGCAAATGGTTCAGCTTCAAATACTTGTGACATACATGATTTTGCTACAACTGCATGCGAAACAAACGAATTAGCTTCAAATCCATGCGAAACATGATGTAGCTTCATTTCAATGCGAAGTAGAAGGCATGTCTTCGAATCCATGCGAAACAAATGGTTTAGCTTCAAATACCTGTGATATACATGATGTAGCTTCAACTGCATGCGAAACAAACGAGTTAGCTTCAAATCCATGCGGAACACATGATTTAGCTTCAAATCATTGCGAAGTAGAAGGCTTAGCTTCAAATCCATGCGAATCAAATGGCTTAGCTTCAAATACTTGTGATATACATGATTTAGCCTGAAAAGCAGGCGACACAAACGAGTTAGCTTCAAATCCATGCGAAACACATGATTTAGCTTCAAATCAATTGCGAAGTAGAAGGCTGATCTTCGAAACCATGCGAAACAAATTGGTCAGCATCAAATACTTGTGATATACATGATTTAGCTTCAACAGCATGCGAGACAAACGAGTTAGCTTCAAATCCATGCGAAACACATGATTTAGCTCCAAATCAATGCGAAGTAGGAGGGTTAGCTTCAAATCCATGCGAATCAAATGGTTTAACTTCAAATATTTGTGTTATACATGATTTGGCTTCAACTGCGTGCGAAACAAATGTGTTAGCTCTAAATCCATACGAAACACATGATTTAGCTTCAAATCAAAGCGAAGTAGAAGGCTTAGCTTCAAATCCAGACGAAACACATGATTTAGCTTCAAATCAATGCGAAGTAGGAGGCTTATCTTCGAATCCATGCGAAACAAATTGTTTAGCACCAAAAACTTGCGATATACACGATTTAGCTTCAAATCCAGGCGAAACAAACGAGTTAGCTTTAAATCCAAGCGAAAAACATGATTTAGAATCAAATCAATGCAAAGTAGAAGGCTTATTTTCGAATCCATGCGAAACAAATGGCTTAGCTTGAAATACTTGTGATATACATGATTTAGCTTCAAATGCAGGCGATACAAACGAATTAGCTTCAAATCCATGCGAAACATATGATTTAGCTTCAAATCAATGCGAAGTAGAAGGCTGATCTTCGAATCCATGCGAAACAAATGGTTTCGCTTCAAATACTTGTGATATACATGATTTAGCTTCAAATGCTGGCGACACAAACGAGTTTTATCATCAAATCCATCCGAAACACATGATTTAGCTTCAAATTCATTCGAAACACATGGTTTAGCATAATATTCATGCGAAGCAAATGGTTCAGCTTCAAATACTTGTGATATACATGATTTAGCTTCAACTGCATGCGAAACAAACGAATTAGCTTCAAATCCATGCGAAACATGATGTAGCTTCATTTCAATGCGAAGTAGAAGGCATGTCTTCGAATCCATGCGAAACAAATGGTTTAGCTTCAAATACCTGTGATATACATGATGTAGCTTCAACTGCATGCGAAACAAACGAGTTAGCTTCAAATCCAAGAGAAAAACGTGATTTAGGTTCATATCAATGCGAAGTAGAAGGCTTAGTTTCAAATCCATGCGAATCAAATGGTTTAGCTTCAAATATTTGTGATATACATGATTTGGCAAATGCTTGCGAAACAAATGAGTTAGCCACAAATCCAAGTGAATGAAATGATTTAGCTTCAAATCAATGCGAAGTAGAAGGCTGATCTTCGAATCCATGCGAAACAAATGGTTTCGCTTCAAATACTTGTGATATACATGATTTAGCTTCAAGTGCATGCGAAACAAACGAGTTAGCTTCAAATCCAAGAGATAAACGTGATTTAGATTCATATCAATGCGAAGTAGAAGGCTTAGATTCAAATCCATGCGAATCAAATGGTTTAGCTTCAAATATTTGTGACATACATGATTTGGCAAATGCATGCGAAACAAACGAGTTAGCCACAAATCCAAGTGAATCAAATGATTTAGCTTCAAATCAATGCGAAGTAGAACGCTTATCTTCGAATCCATGCGAAACAAATTGGTCAGAATCAAATACTTGTGATATACATGATTTAGCTTCAACAGCAT
Source organism: Megalopta genalis (assembly GCF_051020955.1). NCBI lineage: Eukaryota > Metazoa > Arthropoda > Insecta > Hymenoptera > Halictidae > Megalopta > Megalopta genalis. Next base: position 65,135 of record NW_027476456.1, on the reverse strand, counting down.
GCGAGACAAACGAGTTAGCTTCAAATCCATGCGAAACACATGATTTAGCTCCAAATCAAGGCGAAGTAGAAGGGTTAGCTTCAAATCCATGCGAATCAAATGGTTTAACTTCAAATATTTGTGTTGTACATGATTTGGATTCAACTGCGTGCGAAACAAACGTCCTATCTTCAAATTCAAGCGAAACACATGATTCAGCTTCAAATCCAAGCGAAAGAAAAGATTTAGATTCAAATCAAAGCGAAGTAGAAGGCTTAGCTTCAAATCCAGACGAAACACATGATTTAGCTTCAAATCAATGCGATGTAGAAGGTTTAGCTTCAAATCCAAGCGTAACACGTGATTTAGCTTCAAATCAATTCAAAGTAGAAGGAGTACCTTCAAATCCATACGAAACAAATGGTTTAGCTTCAAATAATTGTGATATACATGATTTAGCTTCAACTGCATGCGTAACAAACGTCCTATCTTCAAATTCAAGCGAAACACATGATTCAGCTTCAAATCCAAGCGAAAGAAAAGATTTAGCTTCAAATCAATGCGAAGTAGAAGGCTTAGTTTCAAATCCATGCGAAACGAATAGCTTAGCTTCAAATACTTGTTTTAAACATGATTTAGCTTCAACTGCATGCCAAACAAACGAGTTAGCTTCAAATCCATGCGGAACACATGATTTAGCTTCAAATCATTGCGAAGTAGAAGGCTTAGCTTCAAATCCATGCGAATCAAATGGCTTAGCTTCAAATACTTGTGATATACATGATTTAGCCTGAAAAGCAGGCGATACAAACGAGATAGCTTCAAATCCATGCGAAACACATGATTTAGCTTCAAATCAATTGCGAAGTAGAAGGCTGATCTTCGAAACCATGCGAAACAAATTGGTCAGCATCAAATACTTGTGATATACATGATTTCGCTTCAACAGCATGCGAGACAAACGAGTTAGCTTCAAATCCATGCGAAACACATGATTTAGCTCCAAATCAATGCGAAGTAGGAGGGTTAGCTTCAAATCCATGCGAATCAAATGGTTTAACTTCAAATATTTGTGTTATACATGATTTGGCTTCAACTGCGTGCGAAACAAATGTGTTAGCTCTAAATCCATACGAAACACATGATTTAGCTTGAAATTCATTCGAAACACATGGTTTAGCATAATATTCATGCGAAGCAAATGGTTCAGCTTCAAATACTTGTGACATACATGATTTTGCTACAACTGCATGCGAAACAAACGAATTAGCTTCAAATCCATGCGAAACATGATGTAGCTTCATTTCAATGCGAAGTAGAAGGCATGTCTTCGAATCCATGCGAAACAAATGGTTTAGCTTCAAATACCTGTGATATACACGATGTAGCTTCAACTGCATGCGAAACAAACGAGTTAGCTTCAAATCCAAGAGAAAAACATGATTTAGGTTCATATCAATGCGAAGTAGAAGGCTTAGTTCAAATCCATGCGAATCAAATGGTTTAGCTTCAAATATTTGTGATATACATGATTTGGCAAATGCTTGCGAAACAAATGAGTTAGCCACAAATCCAAGTGAATGAAATGATTTAGCTTCAAATCAATGCGAACTAGAATGCTTATCTTCAAATCCATGCGAAACACATGATTTAGCTCCAAATCAATGCGAAGTAGGAGGCTTATCTTCGAATCCATGGGAAACAAATTGTTTAGCACCAAATACTTGCGATATACACGATTTAGCTTCAAATCCAGGCGAAACAAACGAGTTAGCTTTAAATACAAGCGAAAAACATGATTTAGAATCAAATCAATGCAAAGTAGAAGGCTTATTTTCGAATCCATGCGAAACAAATGGCTTAGCTTCAAATACTTGTGATATACATGATTTAGCTTCAAATGCAGGCGATACAAACGAATTAGCTTCAAATCCATGCGAAACATATGATTTAGCTTCAAATCAATGCGAAGTAGAAGGCTGATCTTCGAATCCATGCGAAACAAATGGTTTCGCTTCAAATACTTGTGATATACATGATTTAGCTTCAAGTGCATGCGAAACAAACGAGATAGCTTCAAATCCAAGAGATAAACGTGATTTAGATTCATATCAATGCGAAGTAGAAGGCTTAGATTCAAATCCATGCGAATCAAATGGTTTAGCTTCAAATATTTGTGACATACATGATTTGGCAAATGCATGCGAAACAAACGAGTTAGCCACAAATCCAAGTGAATCAAATGATTTAGCTTCAAATCAATGCGAAGTAGAACGCTTATCTTCGAATCCATGCGAAACAAATGGCTTAGCTTCAAATACTTGTGATATACATGATTTTGCTTGAAAAGCAGGCGATACAAACGAGTTAGCTTCAAATCCATGCGAAACACATGATTTAGCTTCAAATCAATTGCGAAGTAGAAGGAGTACCTTCAAATCCATACGAAACAAATGGTTTAGCTTCAAATAATTGTGATATACATGATTTAGCTTCAACTGCATGCGTAACAAACGTCCTATCTTCAAATTCAAGCGAAACACATGATTCAGCTTCAAATCCAAGCGAAAGAAAAGATTTAGCTTCAAATCAATGCGAAGTAGAAGGCTTAGTTTCAAATCCATGCGAAACGAATAGCTTAGCTTCAAATACTTGTTTTAAACATGATTTAGCTTCAACTGCATGCCAAACAAACGAGCTAGCTTCAAATCCATGCGGAACACATGATTTAGCTTCAAATCATTGCGAAGTAGAAGGCTTAGCTTCAAATCCATGCGAATCAAATGGCTTAGCTTCAAATACTTGTGATATACATGATTTAGCCTGAAAAGCAGGCGACACAAACGAGTTAGCTTCAAATCCATGCGAAACACATGATTTAGCTTCAAATCAATTGCGAAGTAGAAGGCTGATCTTCGAAACCATGCGAAACAAATTGGTCAGCATCAAATACTTGTGATATACATGATTTAGCTTCAACAGCATGCGAGACAAACGAGTTAGCTTCAAATCCATGCGAAACACATGATTTAGCTCCAAATCAATGCGAAGTAGGAGGGTTAGCTTCAAATCCATGCGAATCAAATGGTTTAACTTCAAATATTTGTGTTATACATGATTTGGCTTCAACTGCGTGCGAAACAAATGTGTTAGCTCTAAATCCATACGAAACACATGATTTAGCTTCAAATCAAAGCGAAGTAGAAGGCTTAGCTTCAAATCCAGACGAAACACATGATTTAGCTTCAAATCAATGCGAAGTAGGAGGCTTATCTTCGAATCCATGCGAAACAAATTGTTTAGCACCAAATACTTGCGATATACACGATTTAGCTTCAAATCCAGGCGAAACAAACGAGTTAGCTTTAAATCCAAGCGAAAAACATGATTTAGAATCAAATCAATGCAAAGTAGAAGGCTTATTTTCGAATCCATGCGAAACAAATGGCTTAGCTTGAAATACTTGTGATATACATGATTTAGCTTCAAATGCAGGCGATACAAACGAATTAGCTTCAAATCCATGCGAAACATATGATTTAGCTTCAAATCAGTGCGAAGTAGAAGGCTGATCTTCGAATCCATGCGAAACAAATGGTTTCGCTTCAAATACTTGTGATATACATGATTTAGCTTCAAATGCTGGCGACACAAACGAGTTTTATCATCAAATCCATCCGAAACAGATGATTTAGCTTCAAATTCATTCGAAACACATGGTTTAGCATAATATTCATGCGAAGCAAATGGTTCAGCTTCAAATACTTGTGATATACATGATTTAGCTTCAACTGCATGCGAAACAAACGAATTAGCTTCAAATCCATGCGAAACATGATGTAGCTTCATTTCAATGCGAAGTAGAAGGCATGTCTTCGAATCCATGCGAAACAAATGGTTTAGCTTCAAATACCTGTGATATACATGATGTAGCTTCAACTGCATGCGAAACAAACGAGTTAGCTTCAAATCCAAGAGAAAAACGTGATTTAGGTTCATATCAATGCGAAGTAGAAGGCTTAGTTTCAAATCCATGCGAATCAAATGGTTTAGCTTCAAATATTTGTGATATACATGATTTGGCAAATGCTTGCGAAACAAATGAGTTAGCCACAAATCCAAGTGAATGAAATGATTTAGCTTCAAATCAATGCGAAGTAGAATGCTTATCTTCGAATCCATGCGAAACAAATGGCTTAGCTTCAAATACTTGTGATATACATGATTTAGCCTCAAAAGCAGGCGATACTAACGAGTTAGCTTCAAATCCATGCGAAACACATGATTTAGCTTCAAATCAATTGCGAAGTAGAAGGCTGCTCTTCGAAACCATGCGAAACAAATTGGTCAGCATCAAATACTTGTGATATACATGATTTAGATTCAACAGCATGCGAGACAAACGAGTTAGCTTCAAATCCATGCGAAACACATGATTTAGCTCCAAATCAATGCGAAGTAGGAGGGTTAGCTTCAAATCCATGCGAATCAAATGGTTTAACTTCAAATATTTGTGTTATACATGATTTGGCTTCAACTGCGTGCGAAACAAATGTGTTAGCTCTAAATCCATACGAAACACATGATTTAGCTTCAAATCAAAGCGAAGTAGAAGGCTTAGCTTCAAATCCAGACGAAACACATGATTTAGCTTCAAATCAATGCGAAGTAGGAGGCTTATCTTCGAATCCATGGGAAACAAATTGTTTAGCACCAAATACTTGCGATATACACGATTTAGCTTCAAATCCAGGCGAAACAAACGAGTTAGCTTTAAATCCAAGCGAAAAACATGATTTAGAATCAAATCAATGCAAAGTAGAAGGCTTATTTTCGAATCCATGCGAAACAAATGGCTTAGCTTCAAATACTTGTGATATACATGATTTAGCTTCAAATGCAGGCGACACAAATGAGTTAGCTTCAAATCCATGCGAAACACATGATTTAGCTTCAAATCAATTGCGAAGTAGAAGGCTGATCTTCGAAACCATGCGAAACAAATTGGTCAGCATCAAATACTTGTGATATACATGATTTAGCTTCAACAGCATGCGAGACAAACGAGTTAGCTTCAAATCCATGCGAAACACATGATTTAGCTCCAAATCAATGCGAAGTAGGAGGGTTAGCTTCAAATCCATGCGAATCAAATGGTTTAACTTCAAATATTTGTGTTATACATGATTTGGCTTCAACTGCGTGCGAAACAAATGTGTTAGCTCTAAATCCATACGAAACACATGATTTAGCTTCAAATCAAAGCGAAGTAGAAGGCTTAGCTTCAAATCCAGACGAAACACATGATTTAGCTTCAAATCAATGCGAAGTAGGAGGCTTATCTTCGAATCCATGCGAAACAAATTGTTTAGCACCAAAAACTTGCGATATACACGATTTAGCTTCAAATCCAGGCGAAACAAACGAGTTAGCTTTAAATCCAAGCGAAAAACATGATTTAGAATCAAATCAATGCAAAGTAGAAGGCTTATTTTCGAATCCATGCGAAACAAATGGCTTAGCTTGAAATACTTGTGATATACATGATTTAGCTTCAAATGCAGGCGATACAAACGAATTAGCTTCAAATCCATGCGAAACATATGATTTAGCTTCAAATCAATGCGAAGTAGAAGGCTGATCTTCGAATCCATGCGAAACAAATGGTTTCGCTTCAAATACTTGTGATATACATGATTTAGCTTCAAATGCTGGCGACACAAACGAGTTTTATCATCAAATCCATCCGAAACAGATGATTTAGCTTCAAATTCATTCGAAACACATGGTTTAGCATAATATTCATGCGAAGCAAATGGTTCAGCTTCAAATACTTGTGATATACATGATTTAGCTTCAACTGCATGCGAAACAAACGAATTAGCTTCAAATCCATGCGAAACATGATGTAGCTTCATTTCAATGCGAAGTAGAAGGCATGTCTTCGAATCCATGCGAAACAAATGGTTTAGCTTCAAATACCTGTGATATACATGATGTAGCTTCAACTGCATGCGAAACAAACGAGTTAGCTTCAAATCCAAGAGAAAAACGTGATTTAGGTTCATATCAATGCGAAGTAGAAGGCTTAGTTTCAAATCCATGCGAATCAAATGGTTTAGCTTCAAATATTTGTGATATACATGATTTGGCAAATGCTTGCGAAACAAATGAGTTAGCCACAAATCCAAGTGAATGAAATGATTTAGCTTCAAATCAATGCGAAGTAGAATGCTTATCTTCGAATCCATGCGAAACAAATGGCTTAGCTTCAAATACTTGTGATATACATGATTTAGCCTCAAAAGCAGGCGATACTAACGAGTTAGCTTCAAATCCATGCGAAACACATGATTTAGCTTCAAATCAATTGCGAAGTAGAAGGCTGCTCTTCGAAACCATGCGAAACAAATTGGTCAGCATCAAATACTTGTGATATACATGATTTAGATTCAACAGCATGCGAGACAAACGAGTTAGCTTCAAATCCATGCGAAACACATGATTTAGCTCCAAATCAATGCGAAGTAGGAGGGTTAGCTTCAAATCCATGCGAATCAAATGGTTTAACTTCAAATATTTGTGTTATACATGATTTGGCTTCAACTGCGTGCGAAACAAATGTGTTAGCTCTAAATCCATACGAAACACATGATTTAGCTTCAAATCAAAGCGAAGTAGAAGGCTTAGCTTCAAATCCAGACGAAACACATGATTTAGCTTCAAATCAATGCGAAGTAGGAGGCTTATCTTCGAATCCATGGGAAACAAATTGTTTAGCACCAAATACTTGCGATATACACGATTTAGCTTCAAATCCAGGCGAAACAAACGAGTTAGCTTTAAATCCAAGCGAAAAACATGATTTAGAATCAAATCAATGCAAAGTAGAAGGCTTATTTTCGAATCCATGCGAAACAAATGGCTTAGCTTCAAATACTTGTGATATACATGATTTAGCTTCAAATGCAGGCGACACAAACGAGTTAGCTTCAAATCCATGCGAAACACATGATTTAGCTTCAAATCAATTGCGAAGTAGAAGGCTGATCTTCGAAACCATGCGAAACAAATTGTGCAGCATCAAATACTTGTGATATACATGATTTAGCTTCAACAGCATGCGAGACAAACGAGTTAGCTTCAAATCCATGCGAAACACATGATTTAGCTCCAAATCAATGCGAAGTAGGAGGGTTAGCTTCAAATCCATGCGAATCAAATGGTTTAACTTCAAATATTTGTGTTATACATGATTTGGCTTCAACTGCGTGCGAAACAAATGTGTTAGCTCTAAATCCATACGAAACACATGATTTAGCTTCAAATCAAAGCGAAGTAGAAGGCTTAGCTTCAAATCCAGACGAAACACATGATTTAGCTTCAAATCAATGCGAAGTAGGAGGCTTATCTTCGAATCCATGCGAAACAAATTGTTTAGCACCAAAAACTTGCGATATACACGATTTAGCTTCAAATCCAGGCGAAACAAACGAGTTAGCTTTAAATCCAAGCGAAAAACATGATTTAGAATCAAATCAATGCAAAGTAGATGGCTTATTTTCGAATCCATGCGAAACAAATGGCTTAGCTTGAAATACTTGTGATATACATGATTTAGCTTCAAATGCAGGCGATACAAACGAATTAGCTTCAAATCCATGCGAAACATATGATTTAGCTTCAAATCAATGCGAAGTAGAAGGCTGATCTTCGAATCCATGCGAAACAAATGGTTTCGCTTCAAATACTTGTGATATACATGATTTAGCTTCAAGTGCATGCGAAACAAACGAGTTAGCTTCAAATCCAAGAGATAAACGTGATTTAGATTCATATCAATGCGAAGTAGAAGGCTTAGATTCAAATCCATGCGAATCAAATGGTTTAGCTTCAAATATTTGTGACATACATGATTTGGCAAATGCATGCGAAACAAACGAGTTAGCCACAAATCCAAGTGAATCAAATGATTTAGCTTCAAATCAATGCGAAGTAGAACGCTTATCTTCGAATCCATGCGAAACAAATTGGTCAGAATCAAATACTTGTGATATACATGATTTAGCTTCAACAGCATGCGAGACAAACGAGTTAGCTTCAAATCCATGCGAAACACATGATTTAGCTCCAAATCAAGGCGAAGTAGAAGGGTTAGCTTCAAATCCATGCGAATCAAATGGTTTAACTTCAAATATTTGTGTTGTACATGATTTGGCTTCAACTGCGTGCGAAACAAACGTCCTATCTTCAAATTCAAGCGAAACACATGATTCAGCTTCAAATCCAAGCGAAAGAAAAGATTTAGATTCAAATCAAAGCGAAGTAGAAGGCTTAGCTTCAAATCCAGACGAAACACATGATTTAGCTTCAAATCAATGCGATGTAGAAGGTTTAGCTTCAAATCCAAGCGTAACACGTGATTTAGCTTCAAATCAATTCAAAGTAGAAGGAGTACCTTCAAATCCATACGAAACAAATGGTTTAGCTTCAAATAATTGTGATATACATGATTTAGCTTCAACTGCATGCGTAACAAACGTCCTATCTTCAAATTCAAGCGAAACACATGATTCAGCTTCAAATCCAAGCGAAAGAAAAGATTTAGCTTCAAATCAATGCGAAGTAGAAGGCTTAGTTTCAAATCCATGCGAAACGAATAGCTTAGCTTCAAATACTTGTTTTAAACATGATTTAGCTTCAACTGCATGCCAAACAAACGAGTTAGCTTCAAATCCATGCGGAACACATGATTTAGCTTCAAATCATTGCGAAGTAGAAGGCTTAGCTTCAAATCCATGCGAATCAAATGGCTTAGCTTCAAATACTTGTGATATACATGATTTAGCCTGAAAAGCAGGCGATACAAACGAGTTAGCTTCAAATCCATGCGAAACACATGATTTAGCTTCAAATCAATTGCGAAGTAGAAGGCTGATCTTCGAAACCATGCGAAACAAATTGGTCAGCATCAAATACTTGTGATATACATGATTTCGCTTCAACAGCATGCGAGACAAACGAGTTAGCTTCAAATCCATGCGAAACACATGATTTAGTTCCAAATCAATGCGAAGTAGGAGGGTTAGCTTCAAATCCATGCGAATCAAATGGTTTAACTTCAAATATTTGTGTTATACATGATTTGGCTTCAACTGCGTGCGAAACAAATGTGTTAGCTCTAAATCCATACGAAACACATGATTTAGCTTGAAATTCATTCGAAACACATGGCTTAGCATAATATTCATGCGAAGCAAATGGTTCAGCTTCAAATACTTGTGACATACATGATTTTGCTACAACTGCATGCGAAACAAACGAATTAGCTTCAAATCCATGCGAAACATGATGCAGCTTCATTTCAATGCGAAGTAGAAGGCATGTCTTCGAATCCATGCGAAACAAATGGTTTAGCTTCAAATACCTGTGATATACATGATGTAGCTTCAACTGCATGCGAAACAAACGAGTTAGCTTCAAATCCAAGAGAAAAACATGATTTAGGTTCAAATCAATTGCGAAGTAGAAGGCTGATCTTCGAAACCATGCGAAACAAATTGGTCAGCATCAAATACTTGTGATATACATGATTTAGCTTCAACAGCATGCGAGACAAACGAGTTAGCTTCAAATCCATGCGAAAGACATGATTTAGCTCCAAATCAATGCGAAGTAGGAGGGTTAGCTTCAAATCCATGCGAATCAAATGGTTTAACTTCAAATATTTGTGTTATACATGATTTGGCTTCAACTGCGTGCGAAACAAATGTGTTAGCACTAAATCCATACGAAACACATGATTTAGCTTCAAATCAAAGCGAAGTAGAAGGCTTAGCTTCAAATCCAGACGAAACACATGATTTAGCTTCAAATCAATGCGAAGTAGGAGGCTTATCTTCGAATCCATGCGAAACAAATTGTTTAGCACCAAATACTTGCGATATACACGATTTAGCTTCAAATCCAGGCGAAACAAACGAGTTAGCTTTAAATCCAAGCGAAAAACATGATTTAGAATCAAATCAATGCAAAGTAGAAGGCTTATTTTCGAATCCATGCGAAACAAATGGCTTAGCTTGAAATACTTGTGATATACATGATTTAGCTTCAAATGCAGGCGATACAAACGAATTAGCTTCAAATCCATGCGAAACATATGATTTAGCTTCAAATCAATGCGAAGTAGAAGGCTGATCTTCGAATCCATGCGAAACAAATGGTTTCGCTTCAAATACTTGTGATATACATGATTTAGCTTCAAATGCTGGCGACACAAACGAGTTTTATCATCAAATCCATCCGAAACAGATGATTTAGCTTCAAATTCATTCGAAACACATGGTTTAGCATAATATTCATGCGAAGCAAATGGTTCAGCTTCAAATACTTGTGATATACATGATTTAGCTTCAACTGCATGCGAAACAAACGAATTAGCTTCAAATCCATGCGAAACATGATGTAGCTTCATTTCAATGCGAAGTAGAAGGCATGTCTTCGAATCCATGCGAAACAAATGGTTTAGCTTCAAATACCTGTGATATACATGATGTAGCTTCAACTGCATGCGAAACAAACGAGTTAGCTTCAAATCCAAGAGAAAAACGTGATTTAGGTTCATATCAATGCGAAGTAGAAGGCTTAGTTTCAAATCCATGCGAATCAAATGGTTTAGCTTCAAATATTTGTGATATACATGATTTGGCAAATGCTTGCGAAACAAATGAGTTAGCCACAAATCCAAGTGAATGAAATGATTTAGCTTCAAATCAATGCGAAGTAGAATGCTTATCTTCGAATCCATGCGAAACAAATGGCTTAGCTTCAAATACTTGTGATATACATGATTTAGCCTCAAAAGCAGGCGATACTAACGAGTTAGCTTCAAATCCATGCGAAACACATGATTTAGCTTCAAATCAATTGCGAAGTAGAAGGCTGCTCTTCGAAACCATGCGAAACAAATTGGTCAGCATCAAATACTTGTGATATACATGATTTAGATTCAACAGCATGCGAGACAAACGAGTTAGCTTCAAATCCATGCGAAACACATGATTTAGCTCCAAATCAATGCGAAGTAGGAGGGTTAGCTTCAAATCCATGCGAATCAAATGGTTTAACTTCAAATATTTGTGTTATACATGATTTGGCTTCAACTGCGTGCGAAACAAATGTGTTAGCTCTAAATCCATACGAAACACATGATTTAGCTTCAAATCAAAGCGAAGTAGAAGGCTTAGCTTCAAATCCAGACGAAACACATGATTTAGCTTCAAATCAATGCGAAGTAGGAGGCTTATCTTCGAATCCATGGGAAACAAATTGTTTAGCACCAAATACTTGCGATATACACGATTTAGCTTCAAATCCAGGCGAAACAAACGAGTTAGCTTTAAATCCAAGCGAAAAACATGATTTAGAATCAAATCAATGCAAAGTAGAAGGCTTATTTTCGAATCCATGCGAAACAAATGGCTTAGCTTCAAATACTTGTGATATACATGATTTAGCTTCAAATGCAGGCGATACAAACGAATTAGCTTCAAATCCATGCGAAACATATGATTTAGCTTCAAATCAATGCGAAGTAGAAGGCTGATCTTCGAATCCATGCGAAACAAATGGTTTCGCTTCAAATACTTGTGATATACATGATTTAGCTTCAAGTGCATGCGAAACAAACGAGTTAGCTTCAAATCCAAGAGATAAACGTGATTTAGATTCATATCAATGCGAAGTAGAAGGCTTAGATTCAAATCCATGCGAATCAAATGGTTTAGCTTCAAATATTTGTGACATACATGATTTGGCAAATGCATGCGAAACAAACGAGTTAGCCACAAATCCAAGTGAATCAAATGATTTAGCTTCAAATCAATGCGAAGTAGAACGCTTATCTTCGAATCCATGCGAAACAAATTGGTCAGAATCAAATACTTGTGATATACATGATTTAGCTTCAACAGCATGCGACAACAGCATGCGAGACAAACGAGTTAGCTTCAAATCCATGCGAAACACATGATGTAGCTCCAAATCAAGGCGAAGTAGAAGGGTTAGCTTCAAATCCATGCGAATCAAATGGTTTAACTTCAAATATTTGTGTTGTACATGATTTGGATTCAACTGCGTGCGAAACAAACGTCCTATCTTCAAATTCAAGAGAAACACATGATTCAGCTTCAAATCCAAGCGAAAGAAAAGATTTAGATTCAAATCAAAGCGAAGTAGAAGGCTTAGCTTCAAATCCAGACGAAACACATGATTTAGCTTCAAATCAATGCGATGTAGAAGGTTTAGCTTCAAATCCAAGCGTAACACGTAATTTAGCTTCAAATCAATTCAAAGTAGAAGGAGTACCTTCAAATCCATACGAAACAAATGGTTTAGCTTCAAATAATTGTGATATACATGATTTAGCTTCAACTGCATGCGTAACAAACGTCCTATCTTCAAATTCAAGCGAAACACATGATTCAGCTTCAAATCCAAGCGAAAGAAAAGATTTAGCTTCAAATCAATGCGAAGTAGAAGGCTTAGTTTCAAATCCATGCGAAACGAATAGCTTAGCTTCAAATACTTGTTTTAAACATGATTTAGCTTCAACTGCATGCCAAACAAACGAGTTAGCTTCAAATCCATGCGGAACACATGATTTAGCTTCAAATCATTGCGAAGTAGAAGGCTTAGCTTCAAATCCATGCGAATCAAATGGCTTAGCTTCAAATACTTGTGATATACATGATTTAGCCTGAAAAGCAGGCGATACAAACGAGTTAGCTTCAAATCCATGCGAAACACATGATTTAGCTTCAAATCAATTGCGAAGTAGAAGGCTGATCTTCGAATACCATGCGAAACAAATTGGTCAGCATCAAATACTTGTGATATACATGATTTAGCTTCAACAGCATGCGAGACAAACGAGTTAGCTTCAAATCCATGCGAAACACATGATTTAGCTCCAAATCAATGCGAAGTAGGAGGGTTAGCTTCAAATCCATGCGAATCAAATGGTTTAACTTCAAATATTTGTGTTATACATGATTTGGCTTCAACTGCGTGCGAAACAAATGTGTTAGCTCTAAATCCATACGAAACACATGATTTAGCTTCAAATCAAAGCGAAGTAGAAGGCTTAGCTTCAAATCCAGACGAAACACATGATTTAGCTTCAAATCAATGCGAAGTAGGAGGCTTATCTTCGAATCCATGGGAAACAAATTGTTTAGCACCAAATACTTGCGATATACACGATTTAGCTTCAAATCCAGGCGAAACAAACGAGTTAGCTTTAAATCCAAGCGAAAAACATGATTTAGAATCAAATCAATGCAAAGTAGAAGGCTTATTTTCGAATCCATGCGAAACAAATGGCTTAGCTTCAAATACTTGTGATATACATGATTTAGCTTCAAATGCAGGCGATACAAACGAATTAGCTTCAAATCCATGCGAAACATATGATTTAGCTTCAAATCAATGCGAAGTAGAAGGCTGATCTTCGAATCCATGCGAAACAAATGGTTTCGCTTCAAATACTTGTGATATACATGATTTAGCTTCAAGTGCATGCGAAACAAACGAGTTAGCTTCAAATCCAAGAGATAAACGTGATTTAGATTCATATCAATGCGAAGTAGAAGGCTTAGATTCAAATCCATGCGAATCAAATGGTTTAGCTTCAAATATTTGTGACATACATGATTTGGCAAATGCATGCGAAACAAACGAGTTAGCCACAAATCCAAGTGAATCAAATGATTTAGCTTCAAATCAATGCGAAGTAGAACGCTTATCTTCGAATCCATGCGAAACAAATTGGTCAGAATCAAATACTTGTGATATACATGATTTAGCTTCAACAGCATGCGAGACAAACGAGTTAGCTTCAAATCCATGCGAAACACATGATTTAGCTCCAAATCAAGGCGAAGTAGAAGGGTTAGCTTCAAATCCATGCGAATCAAATGGTTTAACTTCAAATATTTGTGTTGTACATGATTTGGATTCAACTGCGTGCGAAACAAACGTCCTATCTTCAAATTCAAGAGAAACACATGATTCAGCTTCAAATCCAAGCGAAAGAAAAGATTTAGATTCAAATCAAAGCGAAGTAGAAGGCTTAGCTTCAAATCCAGACGAAACACATGATTTAGCTTCAAATCAATGCGATGTAGAAGGTTTAGCTTCAAATCCAAGCGTAACACGTGATTTAGCTTCAAATCAATTCAAAGTAGAAGGAGTACCTTCAAATCCATACGAAACAAATGGTTTAGCTTCAAATAATTGTGATATACATGATTTAGCTTCAACTGCATGCGTAACAAACGTCCTATCTTCAAATTCAAGCGAAACACATGATTCAGCTTCAAATCCAAGCGAAAGAAAAGATTTAGCTTCAAATCAATGCGAAGTAGAAGGCTTAGTTTCAAATCCATGCGAAACGAATAGCTTAGCTTCAAATACTTGTTTTAAACATGATTTAGCTTCAACTGCATGCCAAACAAACGAGTTAGCTTCAAATCCATGCGGAACACATGATTTAGCTTCAAATCATTGCGAAGTAGAAGGCTTAGCTTCAAATCCATGCGAATCAAATGGCTTAGCTTCAAATACTTGTGATATACATGATTTAGTCTGAAAAGCAGGCGATACAAACGAGTTAGCTTCAAATCCATGCGAAACACATGATTTAGCTTCAAATCAATTGCGAAGTAGAAGGCTGATCTTCGAATACCATGCGAAACAAATTGGTCAGCATCAAATACTTGTGATATACATGATTTAGCTTCAACAGCATGCGAGACAAACGAGTTAGCTTCAAATCCATGCGAAACACATGATTTAGCTCCAAATCAATGCGAAGTAGGAGGGTTAGCTTCAAATCCATGCGAATCAAATGGTTTAACTTCAAATATTTGTGTTATACATGATTTGGCTTCAACTGCGTGCGAAACAAATGTGTTAGCTCTAAATCCATACGAAACACATGATTTAGCTTCAAATCAAAGCGAAGTAGAAGGCTTAGCTTCAAATCCAGACGAAACACATGATTTAGCTTCAAATCAATGCGAAGTAGGAGGCTTATCTTCGAATCCATGGGAAACAAATTGTTTAGCACCAAATACTTGCGATATACACGATTTAGCTTCAAATCCAGGCGAAACAAACGAGTTAGCTTTAAATCCAAGCGAAAAACATGATTTAGAATCAAATCAATGCAAAGTAGAAGGCTTATTTTCGAATCCATGCGAAACAAATGGCTTAGCTTCAAATACTTGTGATATACATGATTTAGCTTCAAATGCAGGCGATACAAACGAATTAGCTTCAAATCCATGCGAAACATATGATTTAGCTTCAAATCAATGCGAAGTAGAAGGCTGATCTTCGAATCCATGCGAAACAAATGGTTTCGCTTCAAATACTTGTGATATACATGATTTAGCTTCAAGTGCATGCGAAACAAACGAGTTAGCTTCAAATCCAAGAGATAAACGTGATTTAGATTCATATCAATGCGAAGTAGAAGGCTTAGATTCAAATCCATGCGAATCAAATGGTTTAGCTTCAAATATTTGTGACATACATGATTTGGCAAATGCATGCGAAACAAACGAGTTAGCCACAAATCCAAGTGAATCAAATGATTTAGCTTCAAATCAATGCGAAGTAGAACGCTTATCTTCGAATCCATGCGAAACAAATTGGTCAGAATCAAATACTTGTGATATACATGATTTAGCTTCAACAGCATGCGAGACAAACGAGTTTAGCTTCAAATCCATGCGAAACACATGATTTAGCTCCAAATCAAGGCGAAGTAGAAGGGTTAGCTTCAAATCCATGCGAATCAAATGGTTTAACTTCAAATATTTGTGTTGTACATGATTTGGATTCAACTGCGTGCGAAACAAACGTCCTATCTTCAAATTCAAGAGAAACACATGATTCAGCTTCAAATCCAAGCGAAAGAAAAGATTTAGATTCAAATCAAAGCGAAGTAGAAGGCTTAGCTTCAAATCCAGACGAAACACATGATTTAGCTTCAAATCAATGCGATGTAGAAGGTTTAGCTTCAAATCCAAGCGTAACACGTGATTTAGCTTCAAATCAATTCAAAGTAGAAGGAGTACCTTCAAATCCATACGAAACAAATGGTTTAGCTTCAAATAATTGTGATATACATGATTTAGCTTCAACTGCATGCGTAACAAACGTCCTATCTTCAAATTCAAGCGAAACACATGATTCAGATTCAGCTTCAAATCCAAGCGAAAGAAAAGATTTAGCTTCAAATCAATGCGAAGTAGAAGGCTTAGTTTCAAATCCATGCGAAACGAATAGCTTAGCTTCAAATACTTGTTTTAAACATGATTTAGCTTCAACTGCATGCCAAACAAACGAGTTAGCTTCAAATCCATGCGGAACACATGATTTAGCTTCAAATCATTGCGAAGTAGAAGGCTTAGCTTCAAATCCATGCGAATCAAATGGCTTAGCTTCAAATACTTGTGATATACATGATTTAGCCTGAAAAGCAGGCGATACAAACGAGTTAGCTTCAAATCCATGCGAAACACATGATTTAGCTTCAAATCAATTGCGAAGTAGAAGGCTGATCTTCGAATACCATGCGAAACAAATTGGTCAGCATCAAATACTTGTGATATACATGATTTAGCTTCAACAGCATGCGAGACAAACGAGTTAGCTTCAAATCCATGCGAAACACATGATTTAGCTCCAAATCAATGCGAAGTAGGAGGGTTAGCTTCAAATCCATGCGAATCAAATGGTTTAACTTCAAATATTTGTGTTATACATGATTTGGCTTCAACTGCGTGCGAAACAAATGTGGTAGCTCTAAATCCATACGAAACACATGATTTAGCTTCAAATCAAAGCGAAGTAGAAGGCTTAGCTTCAAATCCAGACGAAACACATGATTTAGCTTCAAATCAATGCGAAGTAGGAGGCTTATCTTCGAATCCATGCGAAACAAATTGTTTAGCACCAAATACTTGCGATATACACGATTTAGCTTCAAATCCAGGCGAAACAAACGAGTTAGCTTTAAATCCAAGCGAAAAACATGATTTAGAATCAAATCAATGCAAAGTAGAAGGCTTATTTTCGAATCCATGCGAAACAAATGGCTTAGCTTCAAATACTTGTGATATACATGATTTAGCTTCAAATGCAGGCGACACAAACGAGTTAGCTTCAAATCCATGCGAAACACATGATTTAGCTTCAAATCAATTGCGAAGTAGAAGGCTGATCTTCGAAACCATGCGAAACAAATTGGTCAGCATCAAATACTTGTGATATACATGATTTAGCTTCAACAGCATGCGAGACAAACGAGTTAGCTTCAAATCCATGCGAAACACATGATTTAGCTCCAAATCAATGCGAAGTAGGAGGGTTAGCTTCAAATCCATGCGAATCAAATGGTTTAACTTCAAATATTTGTGTTATACATGATTTGGCTTCAACTGCGTGCGAAACAAATGTGTTAGCTCTAAATCCATACGAAACACATGATTTAGCTTCAAATCAAAGCGAAGTAGAAGGCTTAGCTTCAAATCCAGACGAAACACATGATTTAGCTTCAAATCAATGCGAAGTAGGAGGCTTATCTTCGAATCCATGCGAAACAAATTGTTTAGCACCAAAAACTTGCGATATACACGATTTAGCTTCAAATCCAGGCGAAACAAACGAGTTAGCTTTAAATCCAAGCGAAAAACATGATTTAGAATCAAATCAATGCAAAGTAGAAGGCTTATTTTCGAATCCATGCGAAACAAATGGCTTAGCTTCAAATACTTGTGATATACATGATTTAGCTTCAAATGCAGGCGATACAAACGAATTAGCTTCAAATCCATGCGAAACATATGATTTAGCTTCAAATCAATGCGAAGTAGAAGGCTGATCTTCGAATCCATGCGAAACAAATGGTTTCGCTTCAAATACTTGTGATATACATGATTTAGCTTCAAATGCTGGCGACACAAACGAGTTTTATCATCAAATCCATCCGAAACACATGATTTAGCTTCAAATTCATTCGAAACACATGGTTTAGCATAATATTCATGCGAAGCAAATGGTTCAGCTTCAAATACTTGTGATATACATGATTTAGCTTCAACTGCATGCGAAACAAACGAATTAGCTTCAAATCCATGCGAAACATGATGTAGCTTCATTTCAATGCGAAGTAGAAGGCATGTCTTCGAATCCATGCGAAACAAATGGTTTAGCTTCAAATACCTGTGATATACATGATGTAGCTTCAACTGCATGCGAAACAAACGAGTTAGCTTCAAATCCAAGAGAAAAACGTGATTTAGGTTCATATCAATGCGAAGTAGAAGGCTTAGTTTCAAATCCATGCGAATCAAATGGTTTAGCTTCAAATATTTGTGATATACATGATTTGGCAAATGCTTGCGAAACAAATGAGTTAGCCACAAATCCAAGTGAATGAAATGATTTAGCTTCAAATCAATGCGAAGTAGAATGCTTACCTTCGAATCCATGCGAAACAAATGGCTTAGCTTCAAATACTTGTGATATACATGATTTAGCCTCAAAAGCAGGCGATACTAACGAGTTAGCTTCAAATCCATGCGAAACACATGATTTAGCTTCAAATCAATTGCGAAGTAGAAGGCTGCTCTTCGAAACCATGCGAAACAAATTGGTCAGCATCAAATACTTGTGATAAACATGATTTAGATTCAACAGCATGCGAGACAAACGAGTTAGCTTCAAATCCATGCGAAACACATGATTTAGCTCCAAATCAATGCGAAGTAGGAGGGTTAGCTTCAAATCCATGCGAATCAAATGGTTTAACTTCAAATATTTGTGTTATACATGATTTGGCTTCAACTGCGTGCGAAACAAATGTGTTAGCTCTAAATCCATACGAAACACATGATTTAGCTTCAAATCAAAGCGAAGTAGAAGGCTTAGCTTCAAATCCAGACGAAACACATGATTTAGCTTCAAATCAATGCGAAGTAGGAGGCTTATCTTCGAATCCATGCGAAACAAATTGTTTAGCACCAAATACTTGCGATATACACGATTTAGCTTCAAATCCAGGCGAAACAAATGAGTTAGCTTTAAATCCAAGCGAGAAACATGATTTAGAATCAAATCAATGCAAAGTAGAAGGCTTATTTTCGAATCCATGCGAAACAAATGGCTTAGCTTCAAATACTTGTGATATACATGATTTAGCTTCAAATGCAGGCGATACAAACGAATTAGCTTCAAATCCATGCGAAACATATGATTTAGCTTCAAATCAATGCGAAGTAGAAGGCTGATCTTCGAATCCATGCGAAACAAATGGTTTCGCTTCAAATACTTGTGATATACATGATTTAGCTTCAAATGCTGGCGACACAAACGAGTTTTATCATCAAATCCATCCGAAACACATGATTTAGCTTCAAATTCATTCGAAACACATGGTTTAGCATAATATTCATGCGAAGCAAATGGTTCAGCTTCAAATACTTGTGATATACATGATTTAGCTTCAACTGCATGCGAAACAAACGAATTAGCTTCAAATCCATGCGAAACATGATGTAGCTTCATTTCAATGCGAAGTAGAAGGCATGTCTTCGAATCCATGCGAAACAAATGGTTTAGCTTCAAATACCTGTGATATACATGATGTAGCTTCAACTGCATGCGAAACAAACGAGTTAGCTTCAAATCCAAGAGAAAAACGTGATTTAGGTTCATATCAATGCGAAGTAGAAGGCTTAGTTTCAAATCCATGCGAATCAAATGGTTTAGCTTCAAATATTTGTGATATACCTGATTTGGCAAATGCTTGCGAAACAAATGAGTTAGCCACAAATCCAAGTGAATGAAATGATTTAGCTTCAAATCAATGCGAAGTAGAATGCTTATCTTCGAATCCATGCGAAACAAATGGCTTAGCTTCAAATACTTGTGATATACATGATTTAGCCTGAAAAGCAGGCGATACTAACGAGTTAGCTTCAAATCCATGCGAAACACATGATTTAGCTTCAAATCAATTGCGAAGTAGGAGGGTTAGCTTCAAATCCATGCGAATCAAATGGTTTAACTTCAAATATTTGTGTTATACATGATTTGACTTCAACTGCGTGCGAAACAAATGTGTTAGCTCTAAATCCATACGAAACACATGATTTAGCTTCAAATCAAAGCGAAGTAGAAGGCTTAGCTTCAAATCCAGACGAAACACATGATTTAGCTTCAAATCAATGCGAAGTAGGAGGCTTATCTTCGAATCCATGCGAAACAAATGGTTTAGCACCAAATACTTGCGATATACACGATTTAGCTTCAAATCCAGGCGAAACAAACGAGTTAGCTTTAAATCCAAGCGAAAAACATGATTTAGAATCAAATCAATGCAAAGTAGAAGGCTTATTTTCGAATCCATGCGAAACAAATGGCTTAGCTTCAAATACTTGTGATATACATGATTTAGCTTCAAATGCAGGCGATACAAACGAATTGGCTTCATATCCATGCGAAACATATGATTTAGCTTCAAAAGCTGGCGACACAAACGAGTTTTATCATCAAATCCATCCGAAACACATGATTTAGCTTCAAATTCATTCGTAACACATGGTTTAGCATAATATTCATGCGAAGCAAATGGTTCAGCTTCAAATACTTGTGATATACATGATTTAGCTTCAACTGCATGCGAAACAAACGAATTAGCTTCAAATCCATGCGAAACAAGATGTAGCTTCATATCAATGCGAAGTAGAAGGCATGTATTCGAATCCATGCGAAACAAGTGGTTTAGCTTCAAATACCTGTGATATACATGATGTAGCTTCAACTGCATGCGAAACAAACGAGTTAGCTTCAAATCCAAGAGAAAAACGTGATTTAGGTTCATATCAATGCGAAGTAGAAGGCTTAGTTTCAAATCCATGCGAATCAAATGGTTTAGCTTCAAATATTTGTGATATACATGATTTGGCAAATGCATGCGAAACAAATGAGTTAGCCACAAATCCAAGTGAATCAAATGATTTAGCTTCAAATCAATGCGAAGGAGAAGGCTGATCTTCTAATCCAAGCGAAACAAATGGCTTAGCTTCAAATACTTGTGATATACATGATTTAGCTTCAACTGCATTCTAAACAAACGAGTTAGCTTCAAATCCATTCGAAACTCATGATTTTGCTTCTAATCAATGCGAAGTAGAAACCTGATTTTAGGATCGATGCGAAACAAATGGTTTAGCTTCAACTCAATACGAAGTAGAAGGATTAGCATCAAATCCATTCGAAACACATGATTTATCTGCAAATCAATGCGAAGTAGAAGGCTAGGTTTCAAATCCATGCGAAACGTATAGTATGGAATCAAATACTTGTTTTATTCATGATTTAGCTTAAACTGCATGCGAAACAAACGAATTAGGTTCAAATTCAACCGAAACACACAATTTAGCTTCAAATCAATGCGAAGTAGAAGGCTTACCTTCAAAGCAATGCGACATAAATGATTTAGCATCATATACATGCGATATAAGTGATATAGCTTCAAATGCAGGAGAAACAAACGGGTTAGCTTCGTATCCAAGCGAAACACGTGATTTAGCATCAAATCAGTGCGATGTAGAAGGTTCAGCTTCAAATCCATGCGATGTAGAAGGTTTAGCATCAAATCCATGCGAAACACATGATTTAGCAGCAAATCAATGCGATGTAGAAGGCTTAGCTACAAATCCATGCGAAACAAATGATTTAGCTTCATACAATTGGGACATAAATGATATATCTTTAAATGCAGACGAATCAAACGAGTTAGCTTCAAATCCATGCGAGACACATGATTTAGCTGCAAATCAATGCGATGTAGATGATTTAGCTTCAAATCCATGCGAAACAAATGATTTAGCTTCAATTTCTTGGGATATAAGTGATATAGCTACAAATGCAGACGAATCAAACGAGATAGTTCAAATCCATGCGATACATTCATTTAGCTTCAAATCAATACGGAGTAGAAGGCTTAGTTTCAAATCCATGCGAAACAAATGATTTAGCTTCAAACACTTGAGATATAAGTGATATTTCTTCAAATGCAGACGAAACAAACGAGTTAGCTTCAAATCCAAGCGAAACACATGATTTAGCTTCAAATCAATGCGATGTAGAAGGTTTAGCTTCAAATCAATGCGATGTAGAAGGTTTAGCTTCAAATCCATGCGAAAAAAATGATATAGCTTCAAACACTTGGGATATAAGTGATATAGCTTCAAATGCAGACGAATCAAACGAGTTAGCTTCAAATCCATGCGATACATTTCATTTAGCTTCAAATCGATACGAAGTAGAAGGCTTAGCTTCAAATCCAAGCGGAACAAATGATTTAGCTTCAAACACTTGAGATATAAGTGATATTTCTTAAAATGCAGACGAAACAAACGAGTTAGCTTCAAATCCAAGCAAATCACATGATTTAGCTTCAAATCAATGCGTTGTAGAAGGTTTAGCTTCAAATCCAAGTGAAACACATGATTAAGCTTGAAATCAATGCGATGTAGAAGGATTAGCTTCTAATCCTTGCGAAGCAAATGATTGAGCTTCAAACACTTGGGATATAGGTGATATAGCTTCAAATGCAGCAAAACTAACGAGTTAGCTTCAAATCCAAGTGAAACACATGATTTAACTGCAAATCAATGCGGTGTAGAAGGTTTAGCTTCAAATCCATGCAAAACAAATGATTTAGTTTCAAACGCTTGGGATATTAGTGATATAGCTTCAAATGCATGGGCAACAAACGAGTTAGCTTCAAATCCATACAAAACACATGATTAAGCTTCAAATCAATGCTATGTCGAAAGTTTAGCTTCTAATCCATGCGAAACAAATGATTTAGCTTCAGATACTAGCGATAGAAGTGATATAGCTTCATATGCAGACGAAACAAACGAGTTAGCTTCATATCCAAGCGAAACACATGATTTAGCTTTAATCAGTGCGATGTAGATTGTTTAGCTTCAAATCCATGCGAAATAAATTGTTTAGCTACAAATACTTGTGATATACGTTATTTAGATTCAACTGCATGCGCAACAAACGAATTTGCTTCAAATCCATGTGAAACCCATGATTTAGCTGCAAATCAATGGGATGTAGAATGTTTAGCTTCAAATCCAAGCGGAACACGTGATTTAGCTTCAAATCAATGCGATGTAGAGGGTTTAGCTTGAAATCCATGCGAGACAAATTATTGAGCCCCAAACACTTGCGATATAAGTGATATAGCTTCCAATGCAGACGAAACAAACGAGCTAGCTTCAAATACAAGCGAAACACATGATTTAGCCGGAATTAAATGCGATGTAGAAGTTTTAGCTTCAAATCCATGCGAAACAAATGATTCAGCTTCAAACAATTGGGATATAAGTGATATAGCTTCAAATGCAGACGAATCAAACGAGTTAGCTTCAAAATCCATGCGATACATTTTCATTTAACTTAAAATCGATACGAAGTAGAAGGCTTAGCTTCAAATCCGTGCGAAACATATGATTTAGCTTCAAATCAATACGAGGTAGAAGGCTTATCTTGACATCCATGAGAAACAAATGATTTAGGTTGAGATACTTGCGATATAAGTGATATAGCTTCAAATGGTGACGAAAGAAACGAGTTAGATTCAAATCCAATCGAAACACATGATTTAGTGTCAAATCAATGCGATGTAGAAGGTTTAGCTTCAAATCCAAGCGGAACACGTGATTTAGCTTCAAATCAATTCAAAGTAGAAGGAGTACCTTCAAATCCATACGAAACAAATGGTTTAGCATCAAATACTTGTGATATACATGATTTAGCTTCAACTGCATGCGTAACAAACGTCCTATCTTCAAATTCAAGCGAAACACATGATTCAGCTTCAAATCCAAGCGAAAGAAAAGATTTAGCTTCAAATCAATGCGAAGTAGAAGGCTTAGTTTCAAATCCATGCGAAACGAATAGCTTAGCTTCAAATACTTGTTTTAAACATGATTTAGCTTCAACTGCATGCCAAACAAACGAGTTAGCTTCAAATCCAAGCGAATCACATGATTTAGCTTCAAATCAATGCGATGTAGAAGGTTTAGCTTCAAATCCATGCGAAACAAATGATTTAGCTTCAAACAATTGGGATATAAGTGATATAGCTTCAAATGCGGACGAATCAAACGAGTTAGCTTCAAAATCCAAGCGAAACACATGATTTAGCTTTAATCACTGCGATGGAGAATGTTTAGCTTCAAATCCATGCGAAACAAATGATTTAGCTTCAAACACTTGGGATATAAGTGATATAGCTTCAAATGCAGACAAAGCAGACGAGTTAGCTTCAAATCCATGCGAAACAAATGATTTAGCTTCAGATACTAGCGATATAGGGGATATAGCTTCAAATGCAGACGAAACAAACGAGTTAGCTTCAAATCCATGCGAAACACATGATTTAGCCGCAAATCAATGCGATGTAGAAGTTTTAGCTTCAAATCCATGCGAAACGAATGATTCAGCTTCAAACAATTGGGATATAAGTGATATAGCTTCAAATGCAGAGGAATCAAACGAGTTAGCTTCAAAATCCATGCGATACCTTTCATTTAACTTCAAATCGATACGAAGTAGAAGGCTTAGCTTCAAATCCATGCGACACAAATGATTTAGATTCAGATACTTGAGATGTAAGTTATATAGCTTCAAATGCAGACGAAACTAACGAGTTAGCTTCAAATCCATGCGAAACACATGATTTAGCAGCAAATCAATGCGATGTAGAAGGTTTAGCTTCAAATCCATGCGAAACAAATGATTTAGCTTCAGATACTAGCGATATAGGTGATATAGCTTCAAATGCAGACGAAACAAACGAGTTAGCTTCAAATCCAAGCGAAACACATGATTTAGCTTCAAATCAATGCAATGTAGAAGGTTTATCTTCAAATCCATGCTAAACAAATGATTTAGCTTCAAACACTTGGGATATAAGTGATATAGCTTCAAATGCAGACGAATCAAACGAGTTAGCTTCAAATCCATGCTATACATATCATTTAGCTTCAAATCGATACGCAGTAGAAGGATTAGCTTCAAATCCATGCGAAACAAATGATTTAGCTTCAATCACTTGGGATATAAGAGATATAACTTCAATTGCAGACGAAACAAACGAGTTAGCTTCAAAACCATGCGAAACACATGAGTTAGCTTGAAATCAATGCGAAGTAGAAGGCATAGCTTCAAATCCTTACGAAACACATGATTTAGCTGCAAATCAATGCGATGTAGAAGATTGAGCTTCAAATCCATGCGAAACAAATGATTTAGCTTCAGATACTTGCGATATAAGTGATATAGCATCAAATACAGACGCAACAAACGAGTTAGATTCAAGTCCATACATGACACATGATTTTTCTTCAAATACTTGCGATATAAGTGATATAGCTTCAAATGCAGACGAAGCAAACGAGGTAGCTTCAAATCTATGCGTTGTAGAAGGTTTAGCTTCGAAGCCATGCGAAACCAATGATTTTGCTTCAGATACATGCGATATAAGTGATATAGCTTCAAATGCAGACGAAACAAACGAGTCAGCTACGAATCCAAGAGAACCACACGATTTAGCTTCAAATAAATGCGATTTAGAAGGTTTATCTTCAAATACATGCGAAACAAATGATTTAGCTTCAGATACTTGCGATATAAGTGATATTGCATCAAATGCAAGCGAAACGAACGAGTTGGCTTCAAATCCATGCGGAAGACATGATTTAGCTGCAAATGAATGTGATGTAAAAGGTTTAGCTTCAAATCCATGCGACACAAATGATTTAGCTTCAAATCGATACGAAGTAGAAGGCTTGGCTTCAAATCCATGCGAAACAAATGATTTAGGTTCAGATACTTGCGATATTAGTGATATAGCTTCAAATGCAGGCGAAACGATCGAGTTAGCTTCAAATCCATGCGAAACACATGATTTAGCTTCAAATCAATTGCGATGTATAATATTTATCTTCAAATCCATGCGAAACAAATGATTTAGCTTCAAACACTTGAGATATAAGTGATATAGCTTCAAATGCAGAAGAAACAAACGAGTTAGCTTCATATCCAAGTGAAACACATGATCTAGCTTCAAACAATGCGAAGTAGAAGGCTTAGCTTCAAACCCATGCGAAACAAATGATTTAGATTCAAATCCATGCGAAACAAATGATTTAGCTTCAGATACTTGCGATATAAGTGATATAGCTTCAAATGCCGTCGAAACTAACGAGTTAGCATCAAATCCATGCAAAACGCATGATTTAGCTTTAAATCAATGCGTTGCAGAAGATTTAGCTTCAAATCCATGCGAAACAAATGATTTAGCTTCAAACAATTGAGATATAAGTGATATAGCTTCAAATGAATTCCGAAGCAAACGAGTTAGCTTCAAATCCAAGCGATTCACATGATTTAGCTTCAAATCAATGCGATGTAGAAGGTTTAGATTCAAATCCATGCGAAACAAATGATTTAGCTTCAAACAATTGGGATATAAGAGATATAGCTTCAAATGCTGACGAATCAAACGAGTTAGCTTCAAAATCCATGCGATACATATCATTTAACTTCAAGTCGATATGAAGTAGATGGCTTAGCTTCAAATCCATGCGAAAACAAATAATTTAGAATCAGATACTTGCGATAAACGTGATATAGCTACAAATGCATTCGAAACTAACGAGTTAGCTTCAAATCCATGCGAAACACATGATTTAACTGCAAATCCATGCGATGTGGAAGATTTATCTTCAAATCCATGCAAAACAAATGATTTAGCATCAGATACTTGCGATATAACTGATATAGCTTCAAATGCGGTGGAAGCAAACGAGTTAGCATCAAATCCTTGCAAAACACATGATTTTGCTTCAAATCAATGCGATGCAGAAGGTTTAGCTTCAAATCCATGCGAAACACATGATTTAGCTGCAAATCCATGGTTTTGTAGAAGATTTATCTTCAAATCCATGCAAAACAAATGATTTAGCATCAGATACTTGCGATATAACTGATATAGCTTCAAATGCAGGGGAAGCAAACGAGTTAGCATCAAATCCATGCAAAACACATGATTTTGCTTCAAATCAATGCGATGCAGAAGGTTTAGCTTCAAATCCATGCGATACAAATGATTTAGCTTCAAACACTTGGGATATAAGTGATATAGCTTCAAATGCAGACGAATCAAACGAGTTAGCTTCAAATCCATGCGATACATTTCATTTAGCTTCAAATCGATACGATGTAGAAGGCTTAGCTTCAAATCCATGCGATACAAATGATTTAGATTCAGATACTTGCGATATAAGTGATATAGCTTCAAATGCCGTCGAAACTAACGAGTTAGCATCAAATCCATGCAAAACGCATGATTTAGCTTTAAATCAATGCGATGCAGCAGATTTAGCTTCAAATCCATGCGAAACACACGATTTAGCTTCAAACAATTGAGATATAAGTGATATAGCTTCAAATGCATCCGAAGCAAACGAGTTAGCTTCAAATCCAAGCGATTCACATGATTTAGCTTCAAATCAATGCGACATAGAAGGTTTAGATTCAAATCCATGCGAAACAAATGATTTAGCTTCAAACAATTGGGATATAAGAGATATAGCTTCAAATGCTGACGAATCAAACGAGTTAGCTTCAAAATCCATGCGATACATATCATTTAACTTCAAATCGATACGAAGTAGAAGGCTTAGCTCCAAATCCATGCGAAACAAATGATTTAGATTCAGATACTTGCGATATAAGTGATATAGCTGCAAATGCATTCGAAACTAACGAGTTAGCTTCAAATCCATGCGAAACACGTGATTTAACTGCAAATCCATGCGATGTGGAAGATTTATCTTCAAATCCATGCAAAACAAATGATTTAGCATCAGATACTTGCGATATAACTGATATAGCTTCAAATGCATCCGTAGCAAACGAGTTAGCTTCAAATCCAAGCGAATCACATGACTTAGCTTCAAATCAATGCGATGTAGAACGTTTAGATTCAGGTCCATGCGAAACAAATGATTTAGCTTCAAACAATTGGGATATAAGTGATATAGCTTCAAATGCTGACGAATCAAACGAGTTAGCTTCAAAATCCATGCGATACATATCACTTAACTTCAAATCGATACGAAGTAGAAGGCTGAGCTTCAAATTCATGCGAAACAAATGATTTAGATTCAGATACTTGCGATATAAGTGATATAGCTTCAAATGCAGGGGAAACAAACGAGTTAGCATAACATCCATGCAAAACACATGATTTAGCTTCAAATCAATGCGATGCAGAAGGTTTAGTTTCGAATCCATGCGAAACAAATGATTTAGCTTCAAACACTTGAGATATAAGTGATATAGCTTCAAATGCAGCCAAAACAAACGAGTTAGTTTCAAATACAAGCGAATCACATGATTTAGCTTCAAATCAATGCGATGTAGAACGTTTAGATTCAAGTCCATGCGAAACAAATGATTTAGCTTCAAACAATTGGGATATAAGTGATATAGCTTCAAATGCTAACGAATCAAACGAGTTAGCTTCAAAATCCATGCGATACATATCATTTAACTTCAAATCGATATGAAGTAGAAGGCTTAGCTTCAAATCTATGCGAAAACAAATAATTTAGAATCAGATACGTGCGATAAACGTGATATAGCTTCAAATGCATTCGAAACTAACGAGTTAGCTTCAAATCCATGCGAAACACGTGATTTAACTGCAAATCCATGCGATGTGGAAGATTTATCTTCAAATCCATGCAAAACAAATGATTTAGCATCAGATACTTACGATATAACTGATATAGCTTCAAATGCAGTGGAAGCAAACGAGTTAGCATCAAATCCATACAAAACACATGATTTTGCTTCAAATCAATGCGATGCAGAAGGTTTAGCTTCAAATCCATGCGAAACACATGATTTAGCTGCAAATCCATGCGATGTAGAAGATTTATCTTCAAATCCATGCAAAACAAATGATTTAGCATCAGATACTTGCGATATAACTGATATAGCTTCAAATGCAGGGGAAGCAGACGAGTTAGAATCAAATCCATGCAAAACACATGATTTTGCTTCAAATCAATGCGATGCAGAAGGTTTAGCTTCAAATCCATGCGAAACAAATGATTTAGCTTCAAACACTTGAGATATAAGTGATATAGCTTCAAATGCAGCCAAAACAAACGAGTTAGCTTCAAATACAAGCGAATCACATGATTTAGCTTCAAATCAATGCGATGTAGAAGGTTTAGATTCAAATCGATACGATGTAGAAGGCTTAGCTTCAAATCCATGCGATACAAATGATTTAGATTCAGATACATGCGATATAAGTGATATAGCTGCAAATGCATTCGAAAAAAACGAGTTAGCTTCAAATCCATGCGAAACACATGATTTAGCTGCAAATCCATGCGATGTAGAAGATTTATTTTCAAATCCATTCAAAACAAATGATTTAGCATCAGATACTTGCGATATAACTGATATAGCTTCAAATGCAGTGGAAGCAAACGAGTTAGCATCAAATCCATGCAAAACACATGATTTTGCTTCAAATCGATGCGATGCAGAGGGTTTAGCTTCAAATCCATGCGAGACACATGACTTAGGTTCAAATCAATGCGATGTAGAAGGTTTAGCTTCAAATCCATGCGATACACAAGGTTTAGCTTCAAATCAATTCGAAGGGCAAGGCTTAGATTGAAATCCTTGCGAAACAAATGATTTAGTTGCAAATCAATGTGATGTAGAAGGTTTAGCTTCAAATCCATGCGATACACTAGATTTCGCTTCAAATCAATGCGATGTAGATGGTTCTGGTTCAAATCCATACGACACATATGATTTAGCTTCAAATACTTGCGATATAAGTGATACAGCTTCAAAAGCTGGAGGAACAAACGAAGTAGCTTCAATTCCATGCGAAACAAATGATTTAGCTTCAAATCAATGCGAAGTAGAAGGCTTAGCTTCTAATTCATGCGAAACAAATGGTTTAGCTACAAATTCTTGTGATATCCATTATATAGCTACAACTGCATGCGAAACAAACGAGTTAGCATCAAATCCATGCGAAACACATGATTAAGCTTCAAATCAATGCGATGTAGATGGTTTGCTTCAAATCCATGCGATACACAAGACTTAGCTTCAAATCAATGCGAAGTAGAAGGCTTAGCTTCAAATCCATGCGCAACAAATGGTTTAGCTTCAAACACTTGAGATATAAGTGATATAGCTTAAAATGCAGCCAAAACAAACGAGTTAGCTTCAAATCCAAACGCAGTAGAAGGCTTGGCTTCAAATCCATGCGAAACGAATGATTTAGCTTCAAATACTTGCCTTATAAATGAAATAGCTTCAAATACAGGCGAAACAGACGAGTTACCTTCAACTGCATGCGAAACACATGATTTAGCTTCAAATCAATGCGATGTAGAAGGTTTAGCTTCAAAACCATGCAAAACACGTGATTTAACTTCCAATTAATGCGAAGTAGAAGGCTTAACTTCAAATCCATGCGAATCAAATGGTTTAGATACAAATACTTGTGATATACGTTATTTGGATTTAACTGCATGCGCAACGAACGAGTTAGCTACAAAACCATGCGAAACACATGATTTAGCTGCAAATCAATGCGATATACAAGGTTCAGCTTCAAAACAATAACAGGTAGAAGGTTTAGCTTCAAATCAATAGAATGTAGAAGGTTTAGCTTCAAATCAATAGAATGTAGAAGGTTTAGCTTCAAATCAATGCAATGTAGAAGGTTCAGCTTCAAATCCATACGAAACACATGACTTAGCTTCAAATCAATGCGATGTAGAAGGTTTAGATTCAAATCGATACGATGTAGAAGGCTTAGCTTCAAATCCATGCGATACAAATGATTTAGATTCAGATACATGCGATATAAGTGATATAGCTGCAAATGCATTCGAAAAAAACGAGTTAGCTTCAAATCCATGCGAAACACATGATTTAGCTGCAAATCCATGCGATGTAGAAGATTTATTTTCAAATCCATTCAAAACAAATGATTTAGCATCAGATACTTGCGATATAACTGATATAGCTTCAAATGCAGTGGAAGCAAACGAGTTAGCATCAAATCCATGCAAAACACATGATTTTGCTTCAAATCGATGCGATGCAGAGGGTTTAGCTTCAAATCCATGCGAGACACATGACTTAGGTTCAAATCAATGCGATGTAGAAGGTTTAGCTTCAAATCCATGCGATACACAAGGTTTAGCTTCAAATCAATTCGAAGGGCAAGGCTTAGATTGAAATCCTTGCGAAACAAATGATTTAGTTGCAAATCAATGTGATGTAGAAGGTTTAGCTTCAAATCCATGCGATACACTAGATTTCGCTTCAAATCAATGCGATGTAGATGGTTCTGGTTCAAATCCATACGACACATATGATTTAGCTTCAAATACTTGCGATATAAGCGATACAGCTTCAAAAGCTGGAGGAACAAACGAAGTAGCTTCAATTCCATGCGAAACAAATGATTTAGCTTCAAATCAATGCGAAGTAGAAGGCTTAGCTTCTAATTCATGCGAAACAAATGGTTTAGCTACAAATTCTTGTGATATCCATTATATAGCTACAACTGCATGCGAAACAAACGAGTTAGCATCAAATCCATGCGAAACACATGATTAAGCTTCAAATCAATGCGATGTAGATGGTTTGCTTCAAATCCATGCGATACACAAGACTTAGCTTCAAATCAATGCGAAGTAGAAGGCTTAGCTTCAAATCCATGCGCAACAAATGGTTTAGCTTCAAACACTTGAGATATAAGTGATATAGCTTAAAATGCAGCCAAAACAAACGAGTTAGCTTCAAATCCAAACGCAGTAGAAGGCTTGGCTTCAAATCCATGCGAAACGAATGATTTAGCTTCAAATACTTGCCTTATAAATGAAATAGCTTCAAATACAGGCGAAACAGACGAGTTACCTTCAACTGCATGCGAAACACATGATTTAGCTTCAAATCAATGCGATGTAGAAGGTTTAGCTTCAAAACCATGCAAAACACGTGATTTAACTTCCAATTAATGCGAAGTAGAAGGCTTAACTTCAAATCCATGCGAATCAAATGGTTTAGATACAAATACTTGTGATATACGTTATTTGGATTTAACTGCATGCGCAACGAACGAGTTAGCTACAAAACCATGCGAAACACATGATTTAGCTGCAAATCAATGCGATATACAAGGTTCAGCTTCAAAACAATAACAGGTAGAAGGTTTAGCTTCAAATCAATAGAATGTAGAAGGTTTAGCTTCAAATCAATAGAATGTAGAAGGTTTAGCTTCAAATCAATGCAATGTAGAAGGTTCAGCTTCAAATCCATACGAAACACATGACTTAGCTTCAAATCAATGCGATGTAGAAGGTTTAGCTTCAAATCCACGCGAATCATATGATTTAGCTTCAAATCAATGCGATGTAGTAGGTTCAGCTTCAAATCCATACGAAACAAATGATTTAGCTCCAAATCAATTCGAAGGACAAGGCTTAGATTCAAAATCCATTCGAAACAAATGATTTAGCTTCAAATCAATGCGATGTAGAAGGATTAGCTTCAAATCCATGCGATACACAAGGTTTAGCTTCAAATCAATTCGAAGGGCAAGGCTTAGGTTCAAATCCTTGCGAAACAAATGATTTAGTTGCAAATCAATGTGATGTAGAAGGTTTAGCTTCAAATCCATGCGATACACTAGATTTCGCTTCAAATCAATGCGATGTAGATGGTTCTGGTTCAAATCCATACGACACATATGATTTAGCTTCAAATACTTGCGATATAAGTGATACAGCTTCAAAAGCTGGAGGAACAAACGAAGTAGCTTCAATTCCATGCGAAACAAATGATTTAGCTTCAAATCAATGCGAAGTAGAAGGTTTAGCTTCTAATTCATGCGAAACAAATGGTTTAGCTACAAATTCTTGTGATATCCATTATATAGCTACAACTGCATGCGAAACAAACGAGTTAGCATCAAATCCATGCGAAACACATGATTAAGCTTCAAATCAATGCGATGTAGATGGTTTGCTTCAAATCCATGCGATACACAAGACTTAGCTTCAAATTAATGCGATGTAGTTGGTTCAGCTTCAAATCCATGCGATATAAATGATATAGCTTCAAAAGCAGGAGAAACAAACGAGGTAGCTTCAATTCCATGCGAAACAAATGATTTAGCTTCAAATCAATGCGAAGTAGAAGGCGTAGCTTCAAATCCATGCGAAAAAAATGGTGTAGTTACAAATACTTGTGATGTACATTATTTAGCTACAACTGCATGCGAAACTAACGAGTTAGCTTCAAATCATGCGAAACACACGATTTATCTTCAAATCAATGCGATGTAGAAGGTTTAGCTTCAAATCAATAAGAGGTACAAGGTTTAGCTTCAAATCAATAGAATATAGAAGGTTTAACTTCAAATCAATGCGATGTAGGAGGTTTAGCTTCAAATCCATACGAAACACATGATTTAGCTTCAAATCAATTCGAAGGACAAGGCTTAGATTCAAATCCATTCGAAACAAATGATTTAGCTTCAAATCAATGCGATGTAGAAGGTTTAGCTTCAAATCCATGCGATACACTAGATTTCGCTTCAAATCAATGCGATGTAGAAGGTTCTGGTTCAAATCCATACGACACATATGATTTAGCTTCAAATACTTGCGATATAAGTGATACAGCTACAAAAGCTGGAGGAACAAACGAAGTAGCTTCAATTCCATGCGAAACATATGATTTAGCTTCAAATCAATGCGAAGTAGAAGGCTTAGCTTCAAATTCATGCAAAACACGTGATTTAACTTCCAATTAATGCGAAGTAGAAGACTTAACTTCAAATCCATGCGAATCAAATGGTTTAGCTTCAAATACTTGTGATATACGTTATTTGGATTTAACTGCATGCGCAACGAACGAGTTAGCTTCAAATCCATGCGAAACACATGATTTAGCTTCAAATCAATTGCGATGTATAATATTTAGCTTCAAATCCATGCGAAACAAATGATTTAGCTTCAAACACTTGAGATATAAGTGATATAGCTTCAAATGCAGAAGAAACAAACGAGTTAGCTTCATATCCAAGTGAAACACATGATCTAGCTTCAAACAATGCGAAGTAGAAGGCTTAGCTTCAAACCTATGCGAAACAAATGATTTAGATTCAAATCCATGCGAAACAAATGATTTAGGTTCAGATACTTGCGATACACAAGATTTAGCTTCAAATCAATGCGATGTAGTATTTTCAGCTTCAAATCCATACGAAACAAATGATTTAGCTCCAAATCAATTCGAAGGACAAGGCTTAGATTCAAATCCATTCGAAACAAATGATTTAGCTTCAAATCAATGCGATGTAGTTGGTTCAGCTTCAAATCCATGCGATATAAATGATATAGCTTCAAAAGCAGGAGAAACAAACGAGGTAGCTTCAATTCCATGCGAAACAAATGATTTAGCTTCAAATCAATGCGAAGTAGAAGGCGTAGCTTCAAATCCATGCGAAAAAAATGGTGTAGTTACAAATACTTGTGATGTACATTATTTAGCTACAACTGCATGCGAAACTAACGAGTTAGCTTCAAATCCATGCGAAACACACGATTTATCTTCAAATCAATGCGATGTAGAAGGTTTAGCTTCAAATCAATAAGAGGTACAAGGTTTAGCTTCAAATCAATAGAATATAGAAGGTTTAACTTCAAATCAATGCGATGTAGGAGGTTTAGCTTCAAATCCATACGAAACACATGATTTAGCTTCAAATCAATTCGAAGGACAAGGCTTAGATTCAAATCCATTCGAAACAAATGATTTAGCTTCAAATCAATGCGATGTAGAAGGTTTAGCTTCAAATCCATGCGATACACTAGATTTCGCTTCAAATCAATTCGAAGGGCAAAGCTTAGATTCAAATCCTTGCGAAACAAATGATTTAGTTGCAAATCAATGTGATGTAGAAGTTTTAGCTTCAAATCCATGCGATACACTAGATTTCGCTTCAAATCAATGCGATGTAGATGGTTCTGGTTCAAATCCATACGACACATATGATTTAGCTTCAAATACTTGCGATATAAGTGATACAGCTTCAAAAGCTGGAGGAACAAACGAAGTAGCTTCAATTCCATGCGAAACAAATGATTTAGCTTCAAATCAATGCGAAGTAGAAGGCTTAGCTTCTAATTCATGCGAAACAAATGGTTTAGCTACAAATTCTTGTGATATCCATTATATAGCTACAACTGCATGCGAAACAAACGAGTTAGCATCAAATCCATGCGAAACACATGATTAAGCTTCAAATCAATGCGATGTAGATGGTTTGCTTCAAATCCATGCGATACACAAGACTTAGCTTCAAATCAATGCGATGTAGTTGGTTCAGCTTCAAATCCATGCGATATAAATGATATAGCTTCAAAAGCAGGAGAAACAAACGAGGTAGCTTCAATTCCATGCGAAACAAATGATTTAGCTTCAAATCAATGCGAAGTAGAAGGCGTAGCTTCAAATCCATGCGAAAAAAATGGTGTAGCTACAAATACTTGTGATGTACATTATTTAGCTACAACTGCATGCGAAACTAACGAGTTAGCTTCAAATCCATGCGAAACACACGATTTATCTTCAAATCAATGCGATGTAGAAGGTTTAGCTTCAAATCAATAAGAGGTACAAGGTTTAGCTTCAAATCAATAGAATATAGAAGGTTTAACTTCAAATCAATGCGATGTAGGAGGTTTAGCTTCAAATCCATACGAAACACATGATTTAGCTTCAAATCAATTCGAAGGACAAGGCTTAGATTCAAATCCATTCGAAACAAATGATTTAGCTTCAAATCAATGCGATGTAGTAGGTTCAGCTTCAAATCCATACGAAACAAATGATTTAGCTCCAAATCAATTCGAAGGACAAGGCTTAGATTCAAATCCATTCGAAACAAATGATTTAGCTTCAAATCAATGCGATGTAGAAGGATTAGCTTCAAATCCATGCGATACACAAGGTTTAGCTTCAAATCAATTCGAAGGGCAAGGCTTAGGTTCAAATCCTTGCGAAACAAATGATTTAGTTGCAAATCAATGTGATGTAGAAGGTTTAGCTTCAAATCCATGCGATACACTAGATTTCGCTTCAAATCAATGCGATGTAGATGGTTCTGGTTCAAATCCATACGACACATATGATTTAGCTTCAAATACTTGCGATATAAGTGATACAGCTTCAAAAGCTGGAGGAACAAACGAAGTAGCTTCAATTCCATGCGAAACAAATGATTTAGCTTCAAATCAATGCGAAGTAGAAGGTTTAGCTTCTAATTCATGCGAAACAAATGGTTTAGCTACAAATTCTTGTGATATCCATTATATAGCTACAACTGCATGCGAAACAAACGAGTTAGCATCAAATCCATGCGAAACACATGATTAAGCTTCAAATCAATGCGATGTAGATGGTTTGCTTCAAATCCATGCGATACACAAGACTTAGCTTCAAATTAATGCGATGTAGTTGGTTCAGCTTCAAATCCATGCGATATAAATGATATAGCTTCAAAAGCAGGAGAAACAAACGAGGTAG
Source organism: Megalopta genalis (assembly GCF_051020955.1). NCBI lineage: Eukaryota > Metazoa > Arthropoda > Insecta > Hymenoptera > Halictidae > Megalopta > Megalopta genalis. Next base: position 28,337 of record NW_027476456.1, on the reverse strand, counting down.
CTTCAATTCCATGCGAAACAAATGATTTAGCTTCAAATCAATGCGAAGTAGAAGGCGTAGCTTCAAATCCATGCGAAAAAAATGGTGTAGTTACAAATACTTGTGATGTACATTATTTAGCTACAACTGCATGCGAAACTAACGAGTTAGCTTCAAATCCATGCGAAACACACGATTTATCTTCAAATCAATGCGATGTAGAAGGTTTAGCTTCAAATCAATAAGAGGTACAAGGTTTAGCTTCAAATCAATAGAATATAGAAGGTTTAACTTCAAATCAATGCGATGTAGGAGGTTTAGCTTCAAATCCATACGAAACACATGATTTAGCTTCAAATCAATTCGAAGGACAAGGCTTAGATTCAAATCCATTCGAAACAAATGATTTAGCTTCAAATCAATGCGATGTAGAAGGTTTAGCTTCAAATCCATGCGATACACTAGATTTCGCTTCAAATCAATGCGATGTAGAAGGTTCTGGTTCAAATCCATACGACACATATGATTTAGCTTCAAATACTTGCGATATAAGTGATACAGCTACAAAAGCTGGAGGAACAAACGAAGTAGCTTCAATTCCATGCGAAACATATGATTTAGCTTCAAATCAATGCGAAGTAGAAGGCTTAGCTTCAAATTCATGCAAAACACGTGATTTAACTTCCAATTAATGCGAAGTAGAAGACTTAACTTCAAATCCATGCGAATCAAATGGTTTAGCTTCAAATACTTGTGATATACGTTATTTGGATTTAACTGCATGCGCAACGAACGAGTTAGCTTCAAATCCATGCGAAAAACATGATTTAGCTTCAAATCAATTGCGATGTATAATATTTAGCTTCAAATCCATGCGAAACAAATGATTTAGCTTCAAACACTTGAGATATAAGTGATATAGCTTCAAATGCAGAAGAAACAAACGAGTTAGCTTCATATCCAAGTGAAACACATGATCTAGCTTCAAACAATGCGAAGTAGAAGGCTTAGCTTCAAACCTATGCGAAACAAATGATTTAGATTCAAATCCATGCGAAACAAATGATTTAGGTTCAGATACTTGCGATACACAAGATTTAGCTTCAAATCAATGCGATGTAGTATTTTCAGCTTCAAATCCATACGAAACAAATGATTTAGCTCCAAATCAATTCGAAGGACAAGGCTTAGATTCAAATCCATTCGAAACAAATGATTTAGCTTCAAATCAATGCGATGTAGTTGGTTCAGCTTCAAATCCATGCGATATAAATGATATAGCTTCAAAAGCAGGAGAAACAAACGAGGTAGCTTCAATTCCATGCGAAACAAATGATTTAGCTTCAAATCAATGCGAAGTAGAAGGCGTAGCTTCAAATCCATGCGAAAAAAATGGTGTAGTTACAAATACTTGTGATGTACATTATTTAGCTACAACTGCATGCGAAACTAACGAGTTAGCTTCAAATCCATGCGAAACACACGATTTATCTTCAAATCAATGCGATGTAGAAGGTTTAGCTTCAAATCAATAAGAGGTACAAGGTTTAGCTTCAAATCAATAGAATATAGAAGGTTTAACTTCAAATCAATGCGATGTAGGAGGTTTAGCTTCAAATCCATACGAAACACATGATTTAGCTTCAAATCAATTCGAAGGACAAGGCTTAGATTCAAATCCATTCGAAACAAATGATTTAGCTTCAAATCAATGCGATGTAGAAGGTTTAGCTTCAAATCCATGCGATACACTAGATTTCGCTTCAAATCAATTCGAAGGGCAAAACTTAGATTCAAATCCTTGCGAAACAAATGATTTAGTTGCAAATCAATGTGATGTAGAAGTTTTAGCTTCAAATCCATGCGATACACTAGATTTCGCTTCAAATCAATGCGATGTAGATGGTTCTGGTTCAAATCCATACGACACATATGATTTAGCTTCAAATACTTGCGATATAAGTGATACAGCTTCAAAAGCTGGAGGAACAAACGAAGTAGCTTCAATTCCATGCGAAACAAATGATTTAGCTTCAAATCAATGCGAAGTAGAAGGCTTAGCTTCTAATTCATGCGAAACAAATGGTTTAGCTACAAATTCTTGTGATATCCATTATATAGCTACAACTGCATGCGAAACAAACGAGTTAGCATCAAATCCATGCGAAACACATGATTAAGCTTCAAATCAATGCGATGTAGATGGTTTGCTTCAAATCCATGCGATACACAAGACTTAGCTTCAAATCAATGCGATGTAGTTGGTTCAGCTTCAAATCCATGCGATATAAATGATATAGCTTCAAAAGCAGGAGAAACAAACGAGGTAGCTTCAATTCCATGCGAAACAAATGATTTAGCTTCAAATCAATGCGAAGTAGAAGGCGTAGCTTCAAATCCATGCGAAAAAAATGGTGTAGCTACAAATACTTGTGATGTACATTATTTAGCTACAACTGCATGCGAAACTAACGAGTTAGCTTCAAATCCATGCGAAACACACGATTTATCTTCAAATCAATGCGATGTAGAAGGTTTAGCTTCAAATCAATAAGAGGTACAAGGTTTAGCTTCAAATCAATAGAATATAGAAGGTTTAACTTCAAATCAATGCGATGTAGGAGGTTTAGCTTCAAATCCATACGAAACACATGATTTAGCTTCAAATCAATTCGAAGGACAAGGCTTAGATTCAAATCCATTCGAAACAAATGATTTAGCTTCAAATCAATGCGATGTAGTAGGTTCAGCTTCAAATCCATACGAAACAAATGATTTATCTCCAAATCAATTCGAAGGACAAGGCTTAGATTCAAATCCATTCGAAACAAATGATTTAGCTTCAAATCAATGCGATGTAGAAGGATTAGCTTCAAATCCATGCGATACACAAGGTTTAGCTTCAAATCAATTCGAAGGGCAAGGCTTAGGTTCAAATCCTTGCGAAACAAATGATTTAGTTGCAAATCAATGTGATGTAGAAGGTTTAGCTTCAAATCCATGCGATACACTAGATTTCGCTTCAAATCAATGCGATGTAGATGGTTCTGGTTCAAATCCATACGACACATATGATTTAGCTTCAAATACTTGCGATATAAGTGATACAGCTTCAAAAGCTGGAGGAACAAACGAAGTAGCTTCAATTCCATGCGAAACAAATGATTTAGCTTCAAATCAATGCGAAGTAGAAGGTTTAGCTTCTAATTCATGCGAAACAAATGGTTTAGCTACAAATTCTTGTGATATCCATTATATAGCTACAACTGCATGCGAAACAAACGAGTTAGCATCAAATCCATGCGAAACACATGATTAAGCTTCAAATCAATGCGATGTAGATGGTTTGCTTCAAATCCATGCGATACACAAGACTTTGCTTCAAATTAATGCGATGTAGTTGGTTCAGCTTCAAATCCATGCGATATAAATGATATAGCTTCAAAAGCAGGAGAAACAAACGAGGTAGCTTCAATTCCATGCGAAACAAATGATTTAGCTTCAAATCAATGCGAAGTAGAAGGCGTAGCTTCAAATCCATGCGAAAAAAATGGTGTAGTTACAAATACTTGTGATGTACATTATTTAGCTACAACTGCATGCGAAACTAACGAGTTAGCTTCAAATCCATGCGAAACACACGATTTATCTTCAAATCAATGCGATGTAGAAGGTTTAGCTTCAAATCAATAAGAGGTACAAGGTTTAGCTTCAAATCAATAGAATATAGAAGGTTTAACTTCAAATCAATGCGATGTAGGAGGTTTAGCTTCAAATCCATACGAAACACATGATTTAGCTTCAAATCAATTCGAAGGACAAGGCTTAGATTCAAATCCATTCGAAACAAATGATTTAGCTTCAAATCAATGCGATGTAGAAGGTTTAGCTTCAAATCCATGCGATACACTAGATTTCGCTTCAAATCAATGCGATGTAGAAGGTTCTGGTTCAAATCCATACGACACATATGATTTAGCTTCAAATACTTGCGATATAAGTGATACAGCTACAAAAGCTGGAGGAACAAACGAAGTAGCTTCAATTCCATGCGAAACATATGATTTAGCTTCAAATCAATGCGAAGTAGAAGGCTTAGCTTCAAATTCATGCAAAACACGTGATTTAACTTCCAATTAATGCGAAGTAGAAGACTTAACTTCAAATCCATGCGAATCAAATGGTTTAGCTTCAAATACTTGTGATATACGTTATTTGGATTTAACTGCATGCGCAACGAACGAGTTAGCTTCAAATCCATGCGAAACACATGATTTAGCTTCAAATCAATTGCGATGTATAATATTTAGCTTCAAATCCATGCGAAACAAATGATTTAGCTTCAAACACTTGAGATATAAGTGATATAGCTTCAAATGCAGAAGAAACAAACGAGTTAGCTTCATATCCAAGTGAAACACATGATCTAGCTTCAAACAATGCGAAGTAGAAGGCTTAGCTTCAAACCTATGCGAAACAAATGATTTAGATTCAAATCCATGCGAAACAAATGATTTAGGTTCAGATACTTGCGATACACAAGATTTAGCTTCAAATCAATGCGATGTAGTATGTTCAGCTTCAAATCCATACGAAACAAATGATTTAGCTCCAAATCAATTCGAAGGACAAGGCTTAGATTCAAATCCATTCGAAACAAATGATTTAGCTTCAAATCAATGCGATGTAGTTGGTTCAGCTTCAAATCCATGCGATATAAATGATATAGCTTCAAAAGCAGGAGAAACAAACGAGGTAGCTTCAATTCCATGCGAAACAAATGATTTAGCTTCAAATCAATGCGAAGTAGAAGGCGTAGCTTCAAATCCATGCGAAAAAAATGGTGTAGTTACAAATACTTGTGATGTACATTATTTAGCTACAACTGCATGCGAAACTAACGAGTTAGCTTCAAATCCATGCGAAACACACGATTTATCTTCAAATCAATGCGATGTAGAAGGTTTAGCTTCAAATCAATAAGAGGTACAAGGTTTAGCTTCAAATCAATAGAATATAGAAGGTTTAACTTCAAATCAATGCGATGTAGGAGGTTTAGCTTCAAATCCATACGAAACACATGATTTAGCTTCAAATCAATTCGAAGGACAAGGCTTAGATTCAAATCCATTCGAAACAAATGATTTAGCTTCAAATCAATGCGATGTAGAAGGTTTAGCTTCAAATCCATGCGATACACTAGATTTCGCTTCAAATCAATTCGAAGGGCAAGGCTTAGATTCAAATCCTTGCGAAACAAATGATTTAGTTGCAAATCAATGTGATGTAGAAGTTTTAGCTTCAAATCCATGCGATACACTAGATTTCGCTTCAAATCAATGCGATGTAGATGGTTCTGGTTCAAATCCATACGACACATATGATTTAGCTTCAAATACTTGCGATATAAGTGATACAGCTTCAAAAGCTGGAGGAACAAACGAAGTAGCTTCAATTCCATGCGAAACAAATGATTTAGCTTCAAATCAATGCGAAGTAGAAGGCTTAGCTTCTAATTCATGCGAAACAAATGGTTTAGCTACAAATTCTTGTGATATCCATTATATAGCTACAACTGCATGCGAAACAAACGAGTTAGCATCAAATCCATGCGAAACACATGATTAAGCTTCAAATCAATGCGATGTAGATGGTTTGCTTCAAATCCATGCGATACACAAGACTTAGCTTCAAATCAATGCGATGTAGTTGGTTCAGCTTCAAATCCATGCGATATAAATGATATAGCTTCAAAATCAGGAGAAACAAACGAGGTAGCTTCAATTCCATGCGAAACAAATGATTTAGCTTCAAATCAATGCGAAGTAGAAGGCGTAGCTTCAAATCCATGCGAAAAAAATGGTGTAGCTACAAATACTTGTGATGTACATTATTTAGCTACAACTGCATGCGAAACTAACGAGTTAGCTTCAAATCCATGCGAAACACACGATTTATCTTCAAATCAATGCGATGTAGAAGGTTTAGCTTCAAATCAATAAGAGGTACAAGGTTTAGCTTCAAATCAATAGAATATAGAAGGTTTAACTTCAAATCAATGCGATGTAGGAGGTTTAGCTTCAAATCCATACGAAACACATGATTTAGCTTCAAATCAATTCGAAGGACAAGGCTTAGATTCAAATCCATTCGAAACAAATGATTTAGCTTCAAATCAATGCGATGTAGAAGGTTTAGCTTCAAATCCATGCGATACACTAGATTTCGCTTCAAATCAATGCGATGTAGAAGGTTCTGGTTCAAATCCATACGACACATATGATTTAGCTTCAAATACTTGCGATATAAGTGATACAGCTACAAAAGCTGGAGGAACAAACGAAGTAGCTTCAATTCCATGCGAAACATATGATTTAGCTTCAAATCAATGCGAAGTAGAAGGCTTAGCTTCAAATTCATGCAAAACACGTGATTTAACTTCCAATTAATGCGAAGTAGAAGACTTAACTTCAAATCCATGCGAATCAACTGGTTTAGCTTCAAATACTTGTGATATACGTTATTTGGATTTAACTGCATGCGCAACGAACGAGTTAGCTTCAAAACCATGCGAAACACACGTTTTAGCTGCAAATCAATGTGATACAGAAGGTTCAGCTTCAAAACAATAACAGGTAGAAGGTTTAGCTTCAAATCAATGCGATGTAGAAGGTTTAGCTTCAAATCCATACGAAACACATGATTTAGCTTCAAATCAATGCGAAGTAGAAGGCTGATTTTCGAATCCATGCGAAACAAATGGTTTCGCTTCAAGGATTTGTAATATACATGATTTAGCTTCAAATGCATGCGAAACAATCGAGTTAGCTTCAAATCCTTGCGAAACACATGACTTAGCTTCAAATCAATATGAAGTAGATGAATTAACTTCGAATCCATGCGAAACAAATGATTTAGCTTCAAATAATTGTGATATACATGATTTAGCTTCAACTGCAGGCGAAACAAACGAGTTAGCTTCAAATCCATGCGAAACACATAATTTAGCTTCAAATCAATGCGATGTAGAAGGTTTAGCTTCAAATCCATTCGAAGCAAATGGTTTAGGTATAAATAATTGTGATATACGATATTTACATTTAACTGCATGCGAAACGAACGAGTTAGCTTCAAATCAAAGCGAAACACGTGATTTAGCTTCAAATCAATGCGATGTAGAAGGTTTAGCTTCAAATCCATACGAAACACATGATTTAGCTTCAAATCAATTCGAAGGACAAGGCTTAGATTCAAATCCATGCGAAACAAATGATTTAGCTTCAAATCAATGCGATGTAGAAGGTTTATCTTCAAATCCATGCGATACACAAGGTTTAGCTTCAAATCAATGCGATGTAGTACGTGCAGCTTCAAATCCATGCGGCACATTTGATTTAGCTTCAAATACTTGCGATATAAGTGACATAGTTTCCAATGGAGGCGAAACGAACGAGTTAGCTTCAAATCCATGCGAGACACATGACTTAGCTTCAAATCAATGCGATGTAGAAGGTTTAGCTTCAAATCCACGCGAATCATATGATTTAGCTTCAATTCCAAGCGATTCATATGATTTAGCTTCAAACACTTGGGGTATAAGTGATATAGCTTCAAATGCAGACTAATCAAACGAGTTAGCTTCAAAATCCACGCGATACACATGATTTAGCTTTAAATACTTGCGATATAAGTGATGTAGATTCAACTGCAGGCGAAACGAACGAGTTAGCTTCAAATCCATGCGAAACACATGATTTAGCTTCAAATGAACGCGAAACACATGGTATACCTCCATATTTTTGCGAAACAAATGCGTTAGCTTTAGATACTTGTGATAAACATGATTTAGAATCAACTGCACGTGAATCAAACGAGTAGAGCTTCAAAACCCAGCGAAACACATGATTATGCTTTAAATCAATGCAAACTAGAAGGCTTAACTTCAAATCCAAGCGAAACACATAATATAGCGACAAATCAATTCGAAGTATAAGGCTTAGATTCAAATCCGTGCGAAGCAAATGATTTCGGAATGAAATACTTGCGATATATGTGATATAGCTTCAATGCAGGCGAAACAAACGAGTTAGCTTCAAATCCATGAGAAACACATGATTTAGCTTTAAATCAATGCGAAGTAGAGGGCTTAGCTTCAAACCCATGCGCAACAAATGGTTTAGCATCAAATACTTGTGATATACATGACTTAGCTTCAAATGCATGCGAAACAAACGAGTCAGCTTCAAATCCAAGCGCAGTAGAAGGCTTGGCTTCAAATCCATGCGAAACGAATGGTTTAGCTACAAATTCTTGTGATATCCATTATATAGCTATAACTGCATGCGAAACAAACGAGTTAGCATCAAATCCATGCGAAACACATGATTTATCTTCAAATCAATGCGATGTAGAAGGTTTAGCTTCAAATCAATAAGAGGTAGAAGGTTTAGCTTCAAATCAATAGAATATAGAAGGTTTAACTTCAAATCAATGCGATGTAGGAGGTTTAGCTTCAAATCCATACGGAACACATGATTTAGCTTCAAATCAATTCGAAGGACAAGGCTTAGATTCAAATCCATTCGAAACAAATGATTTAGCTTCAAATCAATGCGATGTAGAAGGTTTAGCTTCAAATCCATGCGATACACTAGATTTCGCTTCAAATCAATGCGACGTAGAAGGTTCTGGTTCAAATCCATACGACACATATGATTTAGCTTCAAATACTTGCGATATAAGTGAAACAGCTTCAAAAGCTGGAGGTACAAACGAAGTAGCTTCAATTCCATGCGAAACATATGATTTAGCTTCAAATCAATGGGAAGTAGAAGGCTTAGCTTCAAATTCATGCAAAACACGTGATTTAACTTCCAATTAATGCGAAGTAGAAGGCTTAACTTCAAATCCATGCGAATCAAATGGTTTAGCTTCAAATACTTGTGATATACGTTATTTGGATTTTTACTGCATGCGCAACGAACGAGTTAGCTTCAAAACCATGCGAAACACATGTTTTAGCTGCAAATCAATGCGATATAGAAGGTTCAGCTTCAAAACAATAACAGGTAGAAGGTTTAGCTTCAAATCAATAGAATGTAGAAGGTTTAGCTTCAAATCAATGCGATGTAGAAGGTTTAGCTTCAAATCCATACGAAACACATGATTTAGCTTGAAATCAATTCGAAGGACCAGGCTTAGATTCAAATCCATGCGAAACAGATGGTTTAGCTGCAAATCAATGCGATGTAGAAGGTTTAGCTTCAAATCCATGCGATACACTAGATTTAGCTTCAAATCAATGCGATGTAGAAGGTTCTGGTTCAAATCCATACGACACATATAATTTAGCTTCAAATACTTGCGATGTAAGTGATACTGCTTCAAAAGCTGGAGGAACAAACGAAGTAGCTTCAATTCCATGCGAAACACATGATTAAGCTTCAAATCAATGCGATGTAGAAGGTTTAGCTTCAAATCCATGCAAAATACGTGATTTAACTTCCAATTAATGCGAAGTAGAAGGCTTAGGTTCAAATCCGTGCGAATCAAATGGTTTAGCTTCAAATACTTGTGATATACGTTATTTAGATTTAACTGCATGCGCAACGAACGAGTTAGCTTCAAATCCATGCGAAACACATGATTTAGCTGCAAATCAATGCGATGAAGAAGGTTTAGCTTCAAATCCATGCGAAACAAATGATTTAGCTTCAAACACTTGAGATATAAGTGATATAGCTTCAAATGCAGAAGAAACAAACGAGTTAGCTTCATATCCAAGTGAAACACATGATCTAGCTTCAAACAATGCGAAGTAGAAGGCTTAGCTTCAAACCTATGCGAAACAAATGATTTAGATTCAAATCCATGCGAAACAAATGATTTAGGTTCAGATACTTGCGATACACAAGATTTAGCTTCAAATCAATGCGATGTAGTATTTTCAGCTTCAAATCCATACGAAACAAATGATTTAGCTCCAAATCAATTCGAAGGACAAGGCTTAGATTCAAATCCATTCGAAACAAATGATTTAGCTTCAAATCAATGCGATGTAGTTGGTTCAGCTTCAAATCCATGCGATATAAATGATATAGCTTCAAAAGCAGGAGAAACAAACGAGGTAGCTTCAATTCCATGCGAAACAAATGATTTAGCTTCAAATCAATGCGAAGTAGAAGGCGTAGCTTCAAATCCATGCGAAAAAAATGGTGTAGTTACAAATACTTGTGATGTACATTATTTAGCTACAACTGCATGCGAAACTAACGAGTTAGCTTCAAATCCATGCGAAACACACGATTTATCTTCAAATCAATGCGATGTAGAAGGTTTAGCTTCAAATCAATAAGAGGTACAAGGTTTAGCTTCAAATCAATAGAATATAGAAGGTTTAACTTCAAATCAATGCGATGTAGGAGGTTTAGCTTCAAATCCATACGAAACACATGATTTAGCTTCAAATCAATTCGAAGGACAAGGCTTAGATTCAAATCCATTCGAAACAAATGATTTAGCTTCAAATCAATGCGATGTAGAAGGTTTAGCTTCAAATCCATGCGATACACTAGATTTCGCTTCAAATCAATTCGAAGGGCAAAGCTTAGATTCAAATCCTTGCGAAACAAATGATTTAGTTGCAAATCAATGTGATGTAGAAGTTTTAGCTTCAAATCCATGCGATACACTAGATTTCGCTTCAAATCAATGCGATGTAGATGGTTCTGGTTCAAATCCATACGACACATATGATTTAGCTTCAAATACTTGCGATATAAGTGATACAGCTTCAAAAGCTGGAGGAACAAACGAAGTAGCTTCAATTCCATGCGAAACAAATGATTTAGCTTCAAATCAATGCGAAGTAGAAGGCTTAGCTTCTAATTCATGCGAAACAAATGGTTTAGCTACAAATTCTTGTGATATCCATTATATAGCTACAACTGCATGCGAAACAAACGAGTTAGCATCAAATCCATGCGAAACACATGATTAAGCTTCAAATCAATGCGATGTAGATGGTTTGCTTCAAATCCATGCGATACACAAGACTTAGCTTCAAATCAATGCGATGTAGTTGGTTCAGCTTCAAATCCATGCGATATAAATGATATAGCTTCAAAAGCAGGAGAAACAAACGAGGTAGCTTCAATTCCATGCGAAACAAATGATTTAGCTTCAAATCAATGCGAAGTAGAAGGCGTAGCTTCAAATCCATGCGAAAAAAATGGTGTAGCTACAAATACTTGTGATGTACATTATTTAGCTACAACTGCATGCGAAACTAACGAGTTAGCTTCAAATCCATGCGAAACACACGATTTATCTTCAAATCAATGCGATGTAGAAGGTTTAGCTTCAAATCAATAAGAGGTACAAGGTTTAGCTTCAAATCAATAGAATATAGAAGGTTTAACTTCAAATCAATGCGATGTAGGAGGTTTAGCTTCAAATCCATACGAAACACATGATTTAGCTTCAAATCAATTCGAAGGACAAGGCTTAGATTCAAATCCATTCGAAACAAATGATTTAGCTTCAAATCAATGCGATGTAGTAGGTTCAGCTTCAAATCCATACGAAACAAATGATTTAGCTCCAAATCAATTCGAAGGACAAGGCTTAGATTCAAATCCATTCGAAACAAATGATTTAGCTTCAAATCAATGCGATGTAGAAGGATTAGCTTCAAATCCATGCGATACACAAGGTTTAGCTTCAAATCAATTCGAAGGGCAAGGCTTAGGTTCAAATCCTTGCGAAACAAATGATTTAGTTGCAAATCAATGTGATGTAGAAGGTTTAGCTTCAAATCCATGCGATACACTAGATTTCGCTTCAAATCAATGCGATGTAGATGGTTCTGGTTCAAATCCATACGACACATATGATTTAGCTTCAAATACTTGCGATATAAGTGATACAGCTTCAAAAGCTGGAGGAACAAACGAAGTAGCTTCAATTCCATGCGAAACAAATGATTTAGCTTCAAATCAATGCGAAGTAGAAGGTTTAGCTTCTAATTCATGCGAAACAAATGGTTTAGCTACAAATTCTTGTGATATCCATTATATAGCTACAACTGCATGCGAAACAAACGAGTTAGCATCAAATCCATGCGAAACACATGATTAAGCTTCAAATCAATGCGATGTAGATGGTTTGCTTCAAATCCATGCGATACACAAGACTTAGCTTCAAATTAATGCGATGTAGTTGGTTCAGCTTCAAATCCATGCGATATAAATGATATAGCTTCAAAAGCAGGAGAAACAAACGAGGTAGCTTCAATTCCATGCGAAACAAATGATTTAGCTTCAAATCAATGCGAAGTAGAAGGCGTAGCTTCAAATCCATGCGAAAAAAATGGTGTAGTTACAAATACTTGTGATGTACATTATTTAGCTACAACTGCATACGAAACTAACGAGTTAGCTTCAAATCCATGCGAAACACACGATTTATCTTCAAATCAATGCGATGTAGAAGGTTTAGCTTCAAATCAATAAGAGGTACAAGGTTTAGCTTCAAATCAATAGAATATAGAAGGTTTAACTTCAAATCAATGCGATGTAGGAGGTTTAGCTTCAAATCCATACGAAACACATGATTTAGCTTCAAATCAATTCGAAGGACAAGGCTTAGATTCAAATCCATTCGAAACAAATGATTTAGCTTCAAATCAATGCGATGTAGAAGGTTTAGCTTCAAATCCATGCGATACACTAGATTTCGCTTCAAATCAATGCGATGTAGAAGGTTCTGGTTCAAATCCATACGACACATATGATTTAGCTTCAAATACTTGCGATATAAGTGATACAGCTACAAAAGCTGGAGGAACAAACGAAGTAGCTTCAATTCCATGCGAAACATATGATTTAGCTTCAAATCAATGCGAAGTAGAAGGCTTAGCTTCAAATTCATGCAAAACACGTGATTTAACTTCCAATTAATGCGAAGTAGAAGACTTAACTTCAAATCCATGCGAATCAAATGGTTTAGCTTCAAATACTTGTGATATACGTTATTTGGATTTAACTGCATGCGCAACGAACGAGTTAGCTTCAAATCCATGCGAAAAACATGATTTAGCTTCAAATCAATTGCGATGTATAATATTTAGCTTCAAATCCATGCGAAACAAATGATTTAGCTTCAAACACTTGAGATATAAGTGATATAGCTTCAAATGCAGAAGAAACAAACGAGTTAGCTTCATATCCAAGTGAAACACATGATCTAGCTTCAAACAATGCGAAGTAGAAGGCTTAGCTTCAAACCTATGCGAAACAAATGATTTAGATTCAAATCCATGCGAAACAAATGATTTAGGTTCAGATACTTGCGATACACAAGATTTAGCTTCAAATCAATGCGATGTAGTATTTTCAGCTTCAAATCCATACGAAACAAATGATTTAGCTCCAAATCAATTCGAAGGACAAGGCTTAGATTCAAATCCATTCGAAACAAATGATTTAGCTTCAAATCAATGCGATGTAGTTGGTTCAGCTTCAAATCCATGCGATATAAATGATATAGCTTCAAAAGCAGGAGAAACAAACGAGGTAGCTTCAATTCCATGCGAAACAAATGATTTAGCTTCAAATCAATGCGAAGTAGAAGGCGTAGCTTCAAATCCATGCGAAAAAAATGGTGTAGTTACAAATACTTGTGATGTACATTATTTAGCTACAACTGCATGCGAAACTAACGAGTTAGCTTCAAATCCATGCGAAACACACGATTTATCTTCAAATCAATGCGATGTAGAAGGTTTAGCTTCAAATCAATAAGAGGTACAAGGTTTAGCTTCAAATCAATAGAATATAGAAGGTTTAACTTCAAATCAATGCGATGTAGGAGGTTTAGCTTCAAATCCATACGAAACACATGATTTAGCTTCAAATCAATTCGAAGGACAAGGCTTAGATTCAAATCCATTCGAAACAAATGATTTAGCTTCAAATCAATGCGATGTAGAAGGTTTAGCTTCAAATCCATGCGATACACTAGATTTCGCTTCAAATCAATTCGAAGGGCAAAACTTAGATTCAAATCCTTGCGAAACAAATGATTTAGTTGCAAATCAATGTGATGTAGAAGTTTTAGCTTCAAATCCATGCGATACACTAGATTTCGCTTCAAATCAATGCGATGTAGATGGTTCTGGTTCAAATCCATACGACACATATGATTTAGCTTCAAATACTTGCGATATAAGTGATACAGCTTCAAAAGCTGGAGGAACAAACGAAGTAGCTTCAATTCCATGCGAAACAAATGATTTAGCTTCAAATCAATGCGAAGTAGAAGGCTTAGCTTCTAATTCATGCGAAACAAATGGTTTAGCTACAAATTCTTGTGATATCCATTATATAGCTACAACTGCATGCGAAACAAACGAGTTAGCATCAAATCCATGCGAAACACATGATTAAGCTTCAAATCAATGCGATGTAGATGGTTTGCTTCAAATCCATGCGATACACAAGACTTAGCTTCAAATCAATGCGATGTAGTTGGTTCAGCTTCAAATCCATGCGATATAAATGATATAGCTTCAAAAGCAGGAGAAACAAACGAGGTAGCTTCAATTCCATGCGAAACAAATGATTTAGCTTCAAATCAATGCGAAGTAGAAGGCGTAGCTTCAAATCCATGCGAAAAAAATGGTGTAGCTACAAATACTTGTGATGTACATTATTTAGCTACAACTGCATGCGAAACTAACGAGTTAGCTTCAAATCCATGCGAAACACACGATTTATCTTCAAATCAATGCGATGTAGAAGGTTTAGCTTCAAATCAATAAGAGGTACAAGGTTTAGCTTCAAATCAATAGAATATAGAAGGTTTAACTTCAAATCAATGCGATGTAGGAGGTTTAGCTTCAAATCCATACGAAACACATGATTTAGCTTCAAATCAATTCGAAGGACAAGGCTTAGATTCAAATCCATTCGAAACAAATGATTTAGCTTCAAATCAATGCGATGTAGTAGGTTCAGCTTCAAATCCATACGAAACAAATGATTTATCTCCAAATCAATTCGAAGGACAAGGCTTAGATTCAAATCCATTCGAAACAAAT
This sequence comes from Megalopta genalis, assembly GCF_051020955.1. NCBI lineage: Eukaryota > Metazoa > Arthropoda > Insecta > Hymenoptera > Halictidae > Megalopta > Megalopta genalis. Next base: position 13,258 of record NW_027476456.1, on the reverse strand, counting down.
GATTTAGCTTCAAATCAATGCGATGTAGAAGGATTAGCTTCAAATCCATGCGATACACAAGGTTTAGCTTCAAATCAATTCGAAGGGCAAGGCTTAGGTTCAAATCCTTGCGAAACAAATGATTTAGTTGCAAATCAATGTGATGTAGAAGGTTTAGCTTCAAATCCATGCGATACACTAGATTTCGCTTCAAATCAATGCGATGTAGATGGTTCTGGTTCAAATCCATACGACACATATGATTTAGCTTCAAATACTTGCGATATAAGTGATACAGCTTCAAAAGCTGGAGGAACAAACGAAGTAGCTTCAATTCCATGCGAAACAAATGATTTAGCTTCAAATCAATGCGAAGTAGAAGGTTTAGCTTCTAATTCATGCGAAACAAATGGTTTAGCTACAAATTCTTGTGATATCCATTATATAGCTACAACTGCATGCGAAACAAACGAGTTAGCATCAAATCCATGCGAAACACATGATTAAGCTTCAAATCAATGCGATGTAGATGGTTTGCTTCAAATCCATGCGATACACAAGACTTAGCTTCAAATTAATGCGATGTAGTTGGTTCAGCTTCAAATCCATGCGATATAAATGATATAGCTTCAAAAGCAGGAGAAACAAACGAGGTAGCTTCAATTCCATGCGAAACAAATGATTTAGCTTCAAATCAATGCGAAGTAGAAGGCGTAGCTTCAAATCCATGCGAAAAAAATGGTGTAGTTACAAATACTTGTGATGTACATTATTTAGCTACAACTGCATGCGAAACTAACGAGTTAGCTTCAAATCCATGCGAAACACACGATTTATCTTCAAATCAATGCGATGTAGAAGGTTTAGCTTCAAATCAATAAGAGGTACAAGGTTTAGCTTCAAATCAATAGAATATAGAAGGTTTAACTTCAAATCAATGCGATGTAGGAGGTTTAGCTTCAAATCCATACGAAACACATGATTTAGCTTCAAATCAATTCGAAGGACAAGGCTTAGATTCAAATCCATTCGAAACAAATGATTTAGCTTCAAATCAATGCGATGTAGAAGGTTTAGCTTCAAATCCATGCGATACACTAGATTTCGCTTCAAATCAATGCGATGTAGAAGGTTCTGGTTCAAATCCATACGACACATATGATTTAGCTTCAAATACTTGCGATATAAGTGATACAGCTACAAAAGCTGGAGGAACAAACGAAGTAGCTTCAATTCCATGCGAAACATATGATTTAGCTTCAAATCAATGCGAAGTAGAAGGCTTAGCTTCAAATTCATGCAAAACACGTGATTTAACTTCCAATTAATGCGAAGTAGAAGACTTAACTTCAAATCCATGCGAATCAAATGGTTTAGCTTCAAATACTTGTGATATACGTTATTTGGATTTAACTGCATGCGCAACGAACGAGTTAGCTTCAAATCCATGCGAAACACATGATTTAGCTTCAAATCAATTGCGATGTATAATATTTAGCTTCAAATCCATGCGAAACAAATGATTTAGCTTCAAACACTTGAGATATAAGTGATATAGCTTCAAATGCAGAAGAAACAAACGAGTTAGCTTCATATCCAAGTGAAACACATGATCTAGCTTCAAACAATGCGAAGTAGAAGGCTTAGCTTCAAACCTATGCGAAACAAATGATTTAGATTCAAATCCATGCGAAACAAATGATTTAGGTTCAGATACTTGCGATACACAAGATTTAGCTTCAAATCAATGCGATGTAGTATGTTCAGCTTCAAATCCATACGAAACAAATGATTTAGCTCCAAATCAATTCGAAGGACAAGGCTTAGATTCAAATCCATTCGAAACAAATGATTTAGCTTCAAATCAATGCGATGTAGTTGGTTCAGCTTCAAATCCATGCGATATAAATGATATAGCTTCAAAAGCAGGAGAAACAAACGAGGTAGCTTCAATTCCATGCGAAACAAATGATTTAGCTTCAAATCAATGCGAAGTAGAAGGCGTAGCTTCAAATCCATGCGAAAAAAATGGTGTAGTTACAAATACTTGTGATGTACATTATTTAGCTACAACTGCATGCGAAACTAACGAGTTAGCTTCAAATCCATGCGAAACACACGATTTATCTTCAAATCAATGCGATGTAGAAGGTTTAGCTTCAAATCAATAAGAGGTACAAGGTTTAGCTTCAAATCAATAGAATATAGAAGGTTTAACTTCAAATCAATGCGATGTAGGAGGTTTAGCTTCAAATCCATACGAAACACATGATTTAGCTTCAAATCAATTCGAAGGACAAGGCTTAGATTCAAATCCATTCGAAACAAATGATTTAGCTTCAAATCAATGCGATGTAGAAGGTTTAGCTTCAAATCCATGCGATACACTAGATTTCGCTTCAAATCAATTCGAAGGGCAAGGCTTAGATTCAAATCCTTGCGAAACAAATGATTTAGTTGCAAATCAATGTGATGTAGAAGTTTTAGCTTCAAATCCATGCGATACACTAGATTTCGCTTCAAATCAATGCGATGTAGATGGTTCTGGTTCAAATCCATACGACACATATGATTTAGCTTCAAATACTTGCGATATAAGTGATACAGCTTCAAAAGCTGGAGGAACAAACGAAGTAGCTTCAATTCCATGCGAAACAAATGATTTAGCTTCAAATCAATGCGAAGTAGAAGGCTTAGCTTCTAATTCATGCGAAACAAATGGTTTAGCTACAAATTCTTGTGATATCCATTATATAGCTACAACTGCATGCGAAACAAACGAGTTAGCATCAAATCCATGCGAAACACATGATTAAGCTTCAAATCAATGCGATGTAGATGGTTTGCTTCAAATCCATGCGATACACAAGACTTAGCTTCAAATCAATGCGATGTAGTTGGTTCAGCTTCAAATCCATGCGATATAAATGATATAGCTTCAAAATCAGGAGAAACAAACGAGGTAGCTTCAATTCCATGCGAAACAAATGATTTAGCTTCAAATCAATGCGAAGTAGAAGGCGTAGCTTCAAATCCATGCGAAAAAAATGGTGTAGCTACAAATACTTGTGATGTACATTATTTAGCTACAACTGCATGCGAAACTAACGAGTTAGCTTCAAATCCATGCGAAACACACGATTTATCTTCAAATCAATGCGATGTAGAAGGTTTAGCTTCAAATCAATAAGAGGTACAAGGTTTAGCTTCAAATCAATAGAATATAGAAGGTTTAACTTCAAATCAATGCGATGTAGGAGGTTTAGCTTCAAATCCATACGAAACACATGATTTAGCTTCAAATCAATTCGAAGGACAAGGCTTAGATTCAAATCCATTCGAAACAAATGATTTAGCTTCAAATCAATGCGATGTAGAAGGTTTAGCTTCAAATCCATGCGATACACTAGATTTCGCTTCAAATCAATGCGATGTAGAAGGTTCTGGTTCAAATCCATACGACACATATGATTTAGCTTCAAATACTTGCGATATAAGTGATACAGCTACAAAAGCTGGAGGAACAAACGAAGTAGCTTCAATTCCATGCGAAACATATGATTTAGCTTCAAATCAATGCGAAGTAGAAGGCTTAGCTTCAAATTCATGCAAAACACGTGATTTAACTTCCAATTAATGCGAAGTAGAAGACTTAACTTCAAATCCATGCGAATCAACTGGTTTAGCTTCAAATACTTGTGATATACGTTATTTGGATTTAACTGCATGCGCAACGAACGAGTTAGCTTCAAAACCATGCGAAACACACGTTTTAGCTGCAAATCAATGTGATACAGAAGGTTCAGCTTCAAAACAATAACAGGTAGAAGGTTTAGCTTCAAATCAATGCGATGTAGAAGGTTTAGCTTCAAATCCATACGAAACACATGATTTAGCTTCAAATCAATGCGAAGTAGAAGGCTGATTTTCGAATCCATGCGAAACAAATGGTTTCGCTTCAAGGATTTGTAATATACATGATTTAGCTTCAAATGCATGCGAAACAATCGAGTTAGCTTCAAATCCTTGCGAAACACATGACTTAGCTTCAAATCAATATGAAGTAGATGAATTAACTTCGAATCCATGCGAAACAAATGATTTAGCTTCAAATAATTGTGATATACATGATTTAGCTTCAACTGCAGGCGAAACAAACGAGTTAGCTTCAAATCCATGCGAAACACATAATTTAGCTTCAAATCAATGCGATGTAGAAGGTTTAGCTTCAAATCCATTCGAAGCAAATGGTTTAGGTATAAATAATTGTGATATACGATATTTACATTTAACTGCATGCGAAACGAACGAGTTAGCTTCAAATCAAAGCGAAACACGTGATTTAGCTTCAAATCAATGCGATGTAGAAGGTTTAGCTTCAAATCCATACGAAACACATGATTTAGCTTCAAATCAATTCGAAGGACAAGGCTTAGATTCAAATCCATGCGAAACAAATGATTTAGCTTCAAATCAATGCGATGTAGAAGGTTTATCTTCAAATCCATGCGATACACAAGGTTTAGCTTCAAATCAATGCGATGTAGTACGTGCAGCTTCAAATCCATGCGGCACATTTGATTTAGCTTCAAATACTTGCGATATAAGTGACATAGTTTCCAATGGAGGCGAAACGAACGAGTTAGCTTCAAATCCATGCGAGACACATGACTTAGCTTCAAATCAATGCGATGTAGAAGGTTTAGCTTCAAATCCACGCGAATCATATGATTTAGCTTCAATTCCAAGCGATTCATATGATTTAGCTTCAAACACTTGGGGTATAAGTGATATAGCTTCAAATGCAGACTAATCAAACGAGTTAGCTTCAAAATCCACGCGATACACATGATTTAGCTTTAAATACTTGCGATATAAGTGATGTAGATTCAACTGCAGGCGAAACGAACGAGTTAGCTTCAAATCCATGCGAAACACATGATTTAGCTTCAAATGAACGCGAAACACATGGTATACCTCCATATTTTTGCGAAACAAATGCGTTAGCTTTAGATACTTGTGATAAACATGATTTAGAATCAACTGCACGTGAATCAAACGAGTAGAGCTTCAAAACCCAGCGAAACACATGATTATGCTTTAAATCAATGCAAACTAGAAGGCTTAACTTCAAATCCAAGCGAAACACATAATATAGCGACAAATCAATTCGAAGTATAAGGCTTAGATTCAAATCCGTGCGAAGCAAATGATTTCGGAATGAAATACTTGCGATATATGTGATATAGCTTCAATGCAGGCGAAACAAACGAGTTAGCTTCAAATCCATGAGAAACACATGATTTAGCTTTAAATCAATGCGAAGTAGAGGGCTTAGCTTCAAACCCATGCGCAACAAATGGTTTAGCATCAAATACTTGTGATATACATGACTTAGCTTCAAATGCATGCGAAACAAACGAGTCAGCTTCAAATCCAAGCGCAGTAGAAGGCTTGGCTTCAAATCCATGCGAAACGAATGGTTTAGCTACAAATTCTTGTGATATCCATTATATAGCTATAACTGCATGCGAAACAAACGAGTTAGCATCAAATCCATGCGAAACACATGATTTATCTTCAAATCAATGCGATGTAGAAGGTTTAGCTTCAAATCAATAAGAGGTAGAAGGTTTAGCTTCAAATCAATAGAATATAGAAGGTTTAACTTCAAATCAATGCGATGTAGGAGGTTTAGCTTCAAATCCATACGGAACACATGATTTAGCTTCAAATCAATTCGAAGGACAAGGCTTAGATTCAAATCCATTCGAAACAAATGATTTAGCTTCAAATCAATGCGATGTAGAAGGTTTAGCTTCAAATCCATGCGATACACTAGATTTCGCTTCAAATCAATGCGACGTAGAAGGTTCTGGTTCAAATCCATACGACACATATGATTTAGCTTCAAATACTTGCGATATAAGTGAAACAGCTTCAAAAGCTGGAGGTACAAACGAAGTAGCTTCAATTCCATGCGAAACATATGATTTAGCTTCAAATCAATGGGAAGTAGAAGGCTTAGCTTCAAATTCATGCAAAACACGTGATTTAACTTCCAATTAATGCGAAGTAGAAGGCTTAACTTCAAATCCATGCGAATCAAATGGTTTAGCTTCAAATACTTGTGATATACGTTATTTGGATTTTTACTGCATGCGCAACGAACGAGTTAGCTTCAAAACCATGCGAAACACATGTTTTAGCTGCAAATCAATGCGATATAGAAGGTTCAGCTTCAAAACAATAACAGGTAGAAGGTTTAGCTTCAAATCAATAGAATGTAGAAGGTTTAGCTTCAAATCAATGCGATGTAGAAGGTTTAGCTTCAAATCCATACGAAACACATGATTTAGCTTGAAATCAATTCGAAGGACCAGGCTTAGATTCAAATCCATGCGAAACAGATGGTTTAGCTGCAAATCAATGCGATGTAGAAGGTTTAGCTTCAAATCCATGCGATACACTAGATTTAGCTTCAAATCAATGCGATGTAGAAGGTTCTGGTTCAAATCCATACGACACATATAATTTAGCTTCAAATACTTGCGATGTAAGTGATACTGCTTCAAAAGCTGGAGGAACAAACGAAGTAGCTTCAATTCCATGCGAAACACATGATTAAGCTTCAAATCAATGCGATGTAGAAGGTTTAGCTTCAAATCCATGCAAAATACGTGATTTAACTTCCAATTAATGCGAAGTAGAAGGCTTAGGTTCAAATCCGTGCGAATCAAATGGTTTAGCTTCAAATACTTGTGATATACGTTATTTAGATTTAACTGCATGCGCAACGAACGAGTTAGCTTCAAATCCATGCGAAACACATGATTTAGCTGCAAATCAATGCGATGAAGAAGGTTTAGCTTCAAATCCATGCGAAACAAATGATATAGCTTCAAACACTTGGGGTGTAAGTGATATAGCTTCAAATGAAGACTAATCAAACGAGTTAGCATCAAAATCCACGCGATACACATGATTTAGCTTCAAATACTAGCGATATAAGTAATGTAGATTCAACTGCAGGCGAAACGAACGAGTTAGCTTCAAATCCATGCGAAACACTTGATTTAGCTGCAAATCAATGCCATGTAGAAGGTTTAGCTTCAAAACAATAGGAGGTAGAAGGTTTAGCTTCAAATCAATAGAATGTAGAAGGTTTAGCTTCAAATCCATGCGACACAAATGATTTAGCATCAGATACATGCGATATAAGTGATATAACTACAAATGAATGCGGAACAAACGAGTTAGCTTCAACTCCATGCGAAACACATAATTTAGCTTCAAATCAATGCGATGTAGAAGGTTTAGCTTCAAATCCATTCGAAGCAAATGGTTTAGGTATAAATAATTGTGATGTACGATATTTATATTTAACTGCATGCGCAACGAACGAGTTAGCTTCAAATCCAAGCGAAACACGTGATTTAGCTTCAAATCAATGCGATGTAGAAGGTTTAGCTTCAAATCCATACGAAACACATGATTTAGCTTCAAATCAATTCGAAGGACAAGGCATAGATTCAAATCCATGCGAAACAAATGATTTAGCTTCAAATCAATGCGATGTAGAAGGTTTAGCTTCAAATCCATGCGATACACAAGGTTTAGCTTCAAATCAATGCGATGTAGTACGTGCAGCTTCAAATCCATGCGGCACATTTGATTTAGCTTCAAATACTTGCGATATAAGTGACATAGTTTCCAATGGAGGCGAAACGAACGAGTTAGCTTCAAATCCATGCGAGACACATGACTTAGCTTCAAAGCAATGCGATGTAGAAGGTTTAGCTTCAAATCCACGCGAATCATATGATTTAGCTTCAAATCCAAGCGATTCATATGATTTAGCTTCAAACACTTGGGGTATAAGTGATATAGCTTCAAATGCAGACTAATCAAACGAGTTAGCTTCAAAATCCACGCGATACACATGATTTAGCTTTAAATACTTGCGATATAAGTGATGTAGATTCAACTGCAGGCGAAACGAACGAGTTAGCTTCAAATCCATGCGAAACACATGATTTAGCTTCAAATGAACGCGAAACACATGGTATACCTCCATATTTTTGCGAAACAAATGCGTTAGCTTTAGATACTTGTGATAAACATGATTTAGAATCAACTGCACGTGAAACAAACGAGTAGAGCTTCAAAACCCAGCGAAACACATGATTATGCTTTAAATCAATGCAAACTAGAAGGCTTAACTTCAAATCCAAGCGAAACACATAATATAGCGACAAATCAATTCGAAGTATAAGGCTTAGATTCAAATCCGTGCGAAGCAAATGATTTCGGAATGAAATACTTGCGATATATGTGATATAGCTTCAATGCAGGCGAAACAAACGAGTTAGCTTCAAATCCATGAGAAACACATGATTTAGCTTTAAATCAATGCGAAGTAGAGGGCTTAGCTTCAAATCCATGCGCAACAAATGGTTTAGCATCAAATACTTGTGATATACATGACTTAGCTTCAAATGCATGCGAAACAAACGAGTCAGCTTCAAATCCAAGCGCAGTAGAAGGCTTGGCTTCAAATCCATGCGAAACGAATGGTTTAGCTACAAATTCTTGTGATATCCATTATATAGCTATAACTGCATGCGAAACAAACGAGTTAGCATCAAATCCATGCGAAACACATGATTTATCTTCAAATCAATGCGATGTAGAAGGTTTAGCTTCAAATCAATAAGAGGTAGAAGGTTTAGCTTCAAATCAATAGAATATAGATGGTTTAACTTCAAATCAATGCGATGTAGGAGGTTTAGCTTCAAATCCATACGGAACACATGATTTAGCTTCAAATCAATTCGAAGGACAAGGCTTAGATTCAAATCCATTCGAAACAAATGATTTAGCTTCAAATCAATGCGATGTAGAAGGTTTAGCTTCAAATCCATGCGATACACTAGATTTCGCTTCAAATCAATGCGATGTAGAAGGTTCTGGTTCAAATCCATACGACACATATGATTTAGCTTCAAATACTTGCGATATAAGTGAAACAGCTTCAAAAGCTGGAGGAACAAACGAAGTAGCTTCAATTCTATGCGAAACATATGATTTAGCTTCAAATCAATGGGAAGTAGAAGGCTTAGCTTCAAATTCATGCAAAACACGTGATTTAACTTCCAATTAATGCGAAGTAGAAGGCTTAGGTTCAAATCCGTGCGAATCAAATGGTTTAGCTTCAAATACTTGTGATATACGTTATTTAGATTTAACGGCATGCGCAACGAACGAGTTAGCTTCAAAACCATGTGAAACACATGTTTTAGCTGTAAATCAATGCGATATAGAAGGTTCAGCTTCAAAACAATAACATGTAGAAGGTTTAGCTTCAAATCAATAGAATGTAGAAGGTTTAGCTTCAAATCAATGCGATGTAGAAGGTTTAGCTTCAAATCCATACGAAACACATGATTTAGCTTCAAATCAATTCGAAGGACCAGGCTTAGATTCAAATCCATGCGAAACAAATGGTTTAGCTGCAAATCAATGCGATGTAGAAGGTTTAGCTTCAAATCCATGCGATACACTAGATTTAGCTTCAAAACAATGCGATGTAGAAGGATCTGCTTCAAATCCATACGACACATATGATTTAGCTTCAAATACTTGCGATATAAGTGATACAGCTACAAAAGCAGGAGGAACAAACGAGGTAGCTTCAATTCCATGCGAAACAAATGATTTAGCTTCAAATACTTGCGATATAAGTGATACAGCTTCAAAAGCTGGAGGAACAAACGAGGTAGCTTCAATTCCATGCGAAACAAATGATTTAGCTTCAAATCAATGCGAAGTAGAAGGCTTAGCTTCAAATTCATGGGAAACAAATGGTTTAGCTACAAATACTTGTGATATACATTATATAGCTACAACTGCATGCGAAACAAACGAGTTAGCATCAAATCCATGCGAAACACATGATTAAGCTTCAAATCAATGCGATGTAGATGGTTTGCTTCAAATCCATGCGATACACAAGATTTAGCTTAAAATCAATGCGATGTAGAAGGTTTAGCTTCAAATCCAAACGAAACACATGATTTAGCTTCAAATCAATTCGAAGGACAAGGCTTAGATTCTAATCCATGCGAAACAAATGATTTAGCTGCAAATCAATGCGATGTAGAAGCTTTAGCTTCAAATCCACGCGATACACTAGATTTAGCTTCAAATCAATGCGATGTAGAAGGCTTAGCTTCAAATCCATGCGATACACAAGATTTAGCTTCAAATCAATGCGATGTAGTAGGTTCAGCTTCAAATCCATGCGATATAAGTGATATAGCTTTAAATGCAGGAGGAACAAACGAGGTAGCTTCAATTCCATGCGAAACAAATGATTTAGCTTCAAATCAATGCGAAGTAGAAGGCTAAGCTTTAAATCCATGCAAAACAAATGGTTTAGCTACAAATACTTGTGATATACATTATTTAGCTACAACTGCATGCGAAACGAACGAGTTAACTTCAAATCCATGCGATACACATGATTTAGCTTCAATTAATGCGATGCAGAAGGCTTAGCTTCAAATCCATGCGATACACAAGATTTAGCTTCAAATCAATGCGATGTAGTAGGTTCAGCTTCAAATCCATGCGACACATATGATTTAGCTTCAAATCAATTCGAAGGACAAGACTTAGATTCAAATACATGCGAAACAAATGATTTAGCTTCAAATGAATCGCGAAGTAGAAGGCTTAGCTTCAAATCCATGCAAAACAAATGGTTTAGCTACAAATACTTGTGATATACATTATTTAGCTACAACTGCATGCGAAACTAACGAGTTAGCTTCAAATCCATGCGAAACACACGATTTATCTTCAAATCAATGCGATGTAGAAGGTTTAGCTTCAAATCAATAAGAGGTAGAAGGTTTAGCTTCAAATCAATAGAATATAGAAGGTTTAACTTCAAATCAATGCGATGTAGGAGGTTTAGCTTCAAATCCATACGAAACACATGATTTAGCTTCAAATCAATTCGAAGGACAAGGCTTAGATTCAAATCCATGCGAAGCAAATGATTTAGTTTCAAATGAATGCGAAGTAGAAGGCTTAGCTTCATATCCATGCGAATCAAATGGTTTAGCTTCAAATAATTGTGTATACGTTATTTAGATTTAACTGCATGCGGAACGAACGAGATAGCTTCAAATCCCCGCAAAACACATGATTTTTGCTGCCAATCAATGCGATGTAGAAGGTTTAGCTTCAAATCCATGCGATACACTAGATTTAGCTTCAAATCAATGCGATGTGGAAGGTTCTACTTCAAATCCGTACGACACATATGATTTAGCATCAAATACTTCCGGTATAAATGATATAGCTTCAAAAGCTGGAGGAACAAGCGAGGTAGCTTCAATTGCATGCGAAACAAATGATTTAGCTTCAAATCATGCGAAGTAGAAGGCTTAGCTTCAAATTCATGGGAAATAAATGGTTTAGCTACAAATACTTGTGATATAAATTATTTAGCTACAACTGCATGCGAAGTAACGAGTTAGCATCAAATCCATGCGAAACACACGATTTTATCTTCAAATCAATGCGATGCAGAAGGCTTAGATTCAAATCCATGCGAAACAAGCTGATTTAGCTTCAAATCAATGCGATGTAGAAGGTTCTGCTTCAAACCCATACGACCCATATGATTAGCTTCAAATACTTGCGATATAAGTGATACAGCTTCAAAAGCTGGAGGGACATACGAGGTAGATTCAATTCCATGCGAAACAAATGATTTAGCTTCAAATCAATTCGAAGGACAAGGCTTAGATTCAAATCCATGCGAAACAAATGATTTAGCTTCAAATGAATGCGACAGTAGAAGGCTTAGATTCAAATCCATGCAAAACAAAATGGTTTAGCTACAAATACTTGTGATATACATTATTTAGCTCCACTGCATGCGAAACAAACGAGTTAGCTTCAAATCCATGCGATACAAATGGATTAGCTGCAAATACTTGTTTTATACATGACATTGCTACAAATGCAGGGAAATCAAATGAGCTAGATGCAAATCCATGCGAAATACATGATTTAGCTTCAAATCAATGACGAAGTATAAGGCTTAGATTCAAATCCGTGCGAAGCAAATGATTTTGGAATGAAATACTTGCGATATATGTGATATAGCTTCAATGCAGGCAAAACAAACGAGTTAGCTTCAAATCCATGAGAAACACATGATTTAGCTTTAAATCAATGCGAAGTAGAGGGCTTAGCTTCACATCCATGCGAAACAAATGGTTAGCTTCAAATATTTGTGATATACATGATTTAGCTTCAACTGCATGCGAAACAAACGAGTAGCTTCAAATCCAAGCGAAACACTTGATTTAGCTTCAAATCAATGCGATGTAGATGGATTAGCTCCAAATCCATGCGACAACAAATGATTTAGCTTCAAATACTTGCGATATAAATGATATAGCTTCATATGCAGGCGAAACGAACGAGTTAGCTTAACTCCATGCGATACACATGGTTTAGCTTCAAATCAATGCGACATAGAAGGTTTAGCTTCAAATCCATGCCATACAAACGATTGAGCACCAAACACTCCGGACATAGGTGATATAGCCTCAGCTGCATGCAAAACAAACGAGTTAGCTTCAAGTATATACGAAACAACATGATTTATCTGCAAATTAATGCGATGTAGGAGAATTATCTTCAAATCCATGCGAAACAAATGATTTAGCATCAGATACTTGCTATATAAGTAATATAGCTTTAAATGGAAGCGAAACAAAAGAGTTAGCTTCAAATCCATGCGAAACACATGATTTGGCTTCAAATCAAAGCGATGCAGAAGGCTTAGATTCAAATCCATGCGAAACAAGTGATTTAGCTTCAAATGAATGCGAAGTAGAAGGCTTAGATTCAAATCCATGCGAAACAAATGATTTAGCTTCAAATGAATGCGAAGTAGAAGGCTTAGCTTCAAATCCATGCAAAACAAATGGTTAGCTACAAATACTTGTGATATACATTATTTAGCTACAACTGCATGCGAAACTAACGAGTTAGCTTCAAATCCATGCGAAACACACGATTTATCTTCAAATCAATGCGATGTAGGAGGTTTAGCTTCAAATCCATACGAAACACATGATTTAGCTTCAAATCAATTCGAAGGACAAGGCTTAGATTCAAATCCATGCAAAGCAAATGATTTAGTTTCAAATGAATGCGAAGTAGAAGGCTTAGCTTCATATCCATGCGAATC